>NC_054472.1:1295497-1500497 GCF_017639515.1 Carcharodon carcharias | reverse complement strand
CATATAAAAATGGAATAAATACAAAGGAAGTAGAATAAATACATTGGATTTTGTCTAGAAATAAAATTTGATTAGTTACAGTAGTTTGGATTATATTAGTTAAATACATGCGAACTGACACAAAACCAAAATCGGAACTATTTACAAATCTTTACATGTTTCTGACAGGAGCCAATTAAAGCTCCCTCCCTCTGTTTTACAAGATTCCGATGTGGATGTCTAGGCAAATTTATAATATCCAATCGCAGACCCAGCGGGACTGTGTCCCGACTGAGAAGGTCATTAGTACTCCCATCATTCTTCCATTGGAAACAGATTTTGTCCTTCCTCACCGCCCCCAATCTGTTATGTGCTTGATTGATCAAATCTCATTGTTCATTCTGCATATTCCAGGTATTTTAAGCTGTAATGATGATTGTCCAAAGCATATTAAAATTAAGACATCTCATGCTGTATTGTAATGCTTCCCATTTTTAAGATGGGTTCGTTCTGATGGGCCCCACTTTGATTGTGGAGCCTCCCTCAATAAGCAGATTTTCCACTTACACTTTATGCTGCATCTCAATGTGCTCACTGCGTCTGACCTGCCCCTTTCCATTCATCTGGTACACAGATGTTTTCTGATGTCTGCGTCTGTAGCACCACACGGCCAGTATCGCTGCCAATACCAGCAGACCAATCACAGTGACAATGACAGCAATTATGGGGCCTTTGCTTGAGCTTGAGCACTCCTCCCCTTTGCAGCTTTCGCTGGTAGGGAGCAGTTTGGCCTCAGTACCATCGCTGAAATTCCCCCTTTTAGTGAAGCCATCATCCGTGTCTATTTCTGTAAAATCTACCAAAGTCCGAGTACTTGATTCAAGTGTGCCTAAAGTCAAAAACTGATGGGTTGAGATCTCATCTGTGGACGTTGGGACGTGATCTACAGGATATAAACCTTCACTTACTGTTTCTGCAGTGCTTGTCGGAGGCAGTGAAGGTTCAGTAATTTCATCAGAAGATTTCCAGGACTCATCTGTGCCTATACTCAAGAAAGTAGTTGTGTAGAGATTGGCATCTTCAATAGCTTTACTGGCACTAACCTGTTCAGGTTCTGTGCTTAGTGTTAGACCCGTGTCCACTTGTTTAACTCCTTGATCAGGCGCTCTAGTTGGTACACCTATGATCAGTGTGTAGTGAGTGGCAGAGGTTGTGCTTTGAATGTTTGGCCTGCTGATCTCAATATGGTTGGAATGATCTGAGGTGACAATAGTTTCGTCCTCAATTTCCATTGATCCATCAGCTTTCTCACCTTCCCCTCGGGCCTCTGGTACAATGGGATAGCCATCCACCCACGATTCATCTGTACTGGCAACTGTTTCCTTGGTAACTTTAGTCTCATTGTGCACAATGGATGGTTCAGCAGGCAAGTCTTCATCTTCAGCTGTTTGGATCCCTTTGGTAGCATCAGTTTTCATTCCAATTTGATTATCACTTGAAGTAATTTGGATTTCAGATTCCATGTCTGGCTCCTTGGTATCAGGCTGGTCAGTGTTGGGGAGTGTCTCTGAGGGGAACCAAAACAGATGTTTCTGGCTGAGTAATGAAACCGGTGATTCAGTTGGTTTGAGTGTTTCTTGGCCATTCTCCCCTAATGAGCCATCAGCTCCTTCATCTAGTTCAGCATCCATACCTTCCCCATCATCCTCAGAAATAACGACTTTGCCTTGCTCATTAGGATCTGAAAATGACATGGATTCTTCATCAGGGAACTTGTCTTCATAGTCAATGTGTCCCTCAGTTTCATCTAAAGAACATAAACAAGCATCTTTGACTGAATTATCTTGGATTTAGCTTTCAGTGGTAACCAAGTTGGGACTTTCATGTAAAAGATTGCGTTACAGGTATTAATTTCTACAATTTTAGACATGAGAAATTGCCTAGTTTTTCTCACAATTATGATTAGAAATGTGTTAGTATACTCGAACTTATGGTCACAAATATATTTGTATCACGAGTGGTCTGATGAGGTGAGGGTGAATTTGTAGTGTTGGCTTCAGCTTCTGCTCTGCTCAAGTGCAAGCGTTCTGTCCCCCTATCGACAGGAGGAGACTAGGCTTCCTATCCCCTTGTCCAAGCCCCACCCAAAACCCCTGCATCAGAGCCCCATCCCAAACTTCTCAACCCCAACCCTATTCCAAACCGCTTTGGAAATGTTGATGTTACTGGAACGTTACAGGAGCAGAGGGTGGGGAAGGGTTTGACAGATGACAAATGTACTGGGAAGAGAAGCTGGCCTTTTCTCCATTGCTTGCTGGGGCAAGGCCTAAATAAATGTATATTTACACAGGTAGAGTAATGTCATAATTACAACTCCCTAGCGCAGTAGCTTAGGCTGGAGTCTCCTACCCAGCCATCTTCTAGTCAGTGCTCCAGCACCATCCTGATCTGCCTTCTGATGTCTGTACCACACAGCCTGGCACGTAGTGTGTGCATATCTACTCAACATCAGGAGCTAATGCAATTGCCTCAGTGACACGTTGAGACTTCAAAACTCAAGGTTATTTTTAGCTAATTGATGAGATTAAAATAAATGCAGTTATCAAATTATCAGCCTGAAAATGCTGCTTCCACTTTGCAACAAATGGTAAAAGATTCCTTTTCCTCGCTTGAACCAGTCCAACTGCAGAAAGTTAGTTCTGGCACAGGAAACCCAGCCGAGATACTGGGAGTATAAAAGCTTCTATTCATTGGTCTAACATCAAAGAAAACAAACTCTGGTTCCCCAATCCTAAGGTTCACGTTTCCTTTCCCAGAATGACACTAATGGGTGTGTTCAATATTGGGTAATAATTTCTGTCTGGCTTGAGGTTACCTTTGTAGAAAGTAACCCAGCCCCAGTGTTGACATTTAGCGAGGAAATGTGATGGTGGTTATATTTAGCAGCTGCAAATGAATGGCATCTCATTTCCACAACTACAACCTTCTGAATTATTTTTAATTGCATGAAGGTGAAATTGGACAGAATTCAGCTCCATCTTTAGTATCGAGCATGTGTAATGTTCTTGGTTTCTTTTAAAGCCAGTTTCTATTCTGAACAGTCATCATCAGCTCCAACCAACCCACAGAGGTTTAGAGAGAACAAGCTCTGTGTTTCAAGATCAGCACAGAGGACTGCACAGAAGATAGAAAAGCTCAGAAAAAACCTAATTTCTCCTGCAAACATTGCAAACACCCAAGCTGTGTCTCTATCCGTCTCACTCTCCCTCTGCCCCTCTCTTCCCGTATCTGTCTCTGTCAGCAGACGAGCAATTCTGTGTGAGAATAAGGATTGGCCACAGCAACATCATCTCACATCCCCCTCAACACTGGCCTCACTTCCATGGCTCAGCTGTGGTAAATTGTTGTGCAGTAAATGTGATTTCACCACCCCTCCCCTCTCCTCCCCACCACTCAAATATAGAATGAATAAAGGACGTCTCCAAATCCACACTTTTTGCCCCCTGCCTGCCTGGGATAAGCTGAATATCCCTGTGTTTTCAGTGGAACACAGTGTTCATTCACACCAAGAAAGGAAGCATTAACTATGAGCAAGCATTGTATCTCTGAATGTCCCACAGTTACTTGCCAGCTCCAATTACTTAACGTTCATGAAATAATCTGACAGTTATTGTTGAGCTAATTTATATACAAATCGTCATTTGGTAGTGCAGACCTTAAGTATTGCCGAAAAAAAACATTGTCGAAGCTTTTGGCCTTGCACTCATCAGGACAGTTTACAAGAATACCAATGGGAACAACAATTTATACTTCATGAGAAGAGAGTGCTGATTGGTTGGCAAGTGAACTCTGATTGCTATAGAAGCATTGCCATGGAGAATGCAACAGTTAACTGATGACTGACAGTTAACTGCCAAGTTTTGTTCAAATTCAAAGCAGGTGTGAGAAATGGATTTTTTAGAAAATATTTTTAGGGAATATTGTATTATTCTGTGGAAAAATGTGTGTGTATATGTGTGTGTGTGATTTAATTAAGCTGGGCAGGGATGAAGAGAAGACAAGTTGTCTTGGGAGGTTTAAAATATGAACAGGATAGAGGTGTTAGGTTTGATACAAGTACATAAGTTAGATCTAACATCGGCATTTTTAGATAAGTTGAGAGGTGGTTTGAATATCAAAGGAAGTTGGAGGTGACAAGGAATCTGTTTGCATCTTGTAGGACTTCCATAGGTAAATAGTAGTGGGATGTTACATTTTATTGACCCAAAAGCAAAGATGATAGAGACATGAAAAATTTTATATTTGGAAGGATTTGAGTTCCAAAGAGGTGTGAGAACAATGGAACCTGAGATGAAATGGGGAAAAAGTTATTTGAGTTACTGTGGAGAACTTAGGATAGCTTGTAGCTGCTGTTTGAGCTGTGAAATGTGCAGTTGGAGCTGAGTTGGGAGCTGTTAGCTCTGGGCTGGGGAGAGGATGCAGTTTGAATCAAGCACCCAGTCAAGCCAGAAAAGTCTTGGGCTGCAAAAAGCAGTTTTATTCTGAAGTTTGGTTTTCCACAGCAGAGTGGAAGTGAGTCACAGTCATGTGATATATCTTTATTGAAGCTACAGCTGTTTGTCTTGAGTAATATTACTGGATTTCTTATAGTTAAACATCTACAAGGTGTTTACTTGTAGGTCTTACCAAGTGGAGAGTCTTTTGGGGGGGAAATGTTTGTAAGGTTAACCTTAATTGTGCAACTGTAATCTTGTGTGCTTAAGTTTTTTTTTATTAATAAAACTTCTACTTTTAATTTTTAAAATCCCCGAAGTGTTACTGGACCTCTTACTGCTGAGATTGGTGCATGGTCTTCTCAGTTTCAGAATACAAACAAAAAGGGAATGGCCCATAAGCCAAGTTTCCCTCTGGGATTTGGTTTGTGCAGCGATTTACATTGGCTGTGGTCATAACACAGGCAAGTTGACTCTGGTCACAACATTGCCCTGGGGAATGAGCCAGAAAATGCCTGTCATCTATTTTGCTTTAATTAAAACAGACGCAGTGAGTGTACATGTTCTTTCTGTCTGCAAAGAAAAGGCTCCTGTGTAATTTCTGGCACATGTAAGTGAGCCACGCTGTGAGCCTGACTGATAATTCTAAATTGGTTGTCAATTCTTATCACACTCGGGATTGTTTAGTAAGTGTTGTCCAATCGCAGAATCACATCTAATGTTGGACACTTTTGAGTTTTGGAAGCACAGGCTGGTTGGGTACGGTCTGTACCCTGCCCATTGCAAACAGCCGAAGGGATATGCTGTTTGATACGATCCGCCAGTCTTTGGGACTGGCCTAGCATCACACTGGCACTGAAATTTATACGCCATTTATTCGTTTGTGTGTTGGGCAGAAGGTCCTTTTGGCTTGATGGCAGCACCGTGTTAGTGGTGAACCCAGCTGGTGTTTTACTGTATAGTAGCAGCATGAAACAGCCAGCTTCACCTGTTGCTCAAATTTTTGAGATATCTTTCCATTATAGGGTTAATCTGAGGTTAGAGGCAAGGTACTAGCATGGATAGAAGATTGGCTCTCTGGTAGGAGGTAGAGAGTGGGGATAAGGGGGTCCTTCTCAGGATGGCGGCCGGTGACTAGTGGAGTTCCGCAGGGGTCAGTGTTGGGACCACAACTTTTCACTTTATACATTAATGATCAAGATGAAGAAACTGAGGGCATCCTGGCTAAGTTTGCAGATGATACAAAGATAGGTGGAGGGACAGGTAGTATTGAGGAGGCTGGGAGGCTGCAGAAGGATTTGGACAGGTTAGGAGGATGGAATACAATGTGGGGAAGTGTGAGGTCATGCACTTTGGTAGGAAGAATAGAGGCATAGACTATTTTCTAAATGGGGACAGAATTCAGAAATCTGGAGTGCAAAGGGACTTGGGAGTCCTAGTCCAGGATTCTCTTAAGGTTAACTTGCAGGTTGAGTCAGTAGTTAGGAAGGCAAATGCAATGATGGCATTTATTTCAAGAGGACTAGAATATAAAAGCAGGGATGTGCTGCTGAGGCTTTATAAAGCTCTGGTCAGACCACATTTAGAATATTGTGAGCAATTTTGGGCCCCGTATCTCAGGAAGGATGTGCTGGCCCTGGAGAGGGTCCAGAGGAGGTTCACGCGAACGATCCCAGGAATGAAAGGCTTAACATATGAGGAACGTTTGAGGACTCTGGGTCTATACTTGATGGAGTTTAGAAGGATGAGGGGGGGATCTGATTGAAACTTACAGAATACTGAAAGGCCTGGATAGAGTGGACATGGGGAAGATGTTTCCATTAGTAGGAGAGTCTAAGACCTGAGGGCACAGCCTCAGAGTAAAGGGAAGACCTGTTAGAACAGAGATGAGGAGAAACTTCTTTAGCCAGAGAGTGGTGAATCTATGGAATTCATTGTCACAGAAGGCTGTGGAGGCCAGGTCATTGAGTGTATTTAAGACCGAGATAGATAGTTTCTTGACTGGTAAGGGGATCAAAGGTTACGGGGAGAATAGGGTTGAAAAACTTATCAGCCATGATTGAATGGCAGAGCAGACTCGATGGGCCGAACGGCCTAATTTCTGCTCCTATATCTTAGGGTCTTATGGTAAACTGGGCACTTTTCAGAGCTGAAAGTGACAGCCTTAGGCCCATACATGAGTTTGTGTGATATACAGTGAGAAATTATATGATTGGCGTAGCCATTATCTCGCAGGATAGGTTTGATGTGCCCTATTTCAGCATCAAGCTTGCATGGTGAACAAATGGCTTGGGCCTTATTTACGAGATTGCCGATAAGGCCAATCTTATAACGCGTGGAACTGTAGGAATCCCAATGCATATATTGACTGATGAAGGGCTCACTGTGTGGCACACATACGTGTACTGGAAGCTACATATGTTAATATACAGGACCCTGTTCTTTGCAGACAGTAAGAACATGTTCACGCACTGCACCTGTTTCAACTAAACAAAATAGGTGGCAGCCATTTTCTGGTTCATTCCCCAGGGCAAAGCCTTGACCAATTAGTCAACCTGCCTGGTTTGAATTTAAACAAAACTTGGCAGTTAACTGTCAGTCTTCAGTTAACTGGTGCATTGTCCATGTCAATGTTTCTACCAATCAGCGTCTACTTGCCAACCAATCAACACTCTCTTTTCATGAAGTATAAATTGTTGTTCCCTTTACATTTGCTATTCTTACAAATTGTCCTGATGAATGCAAGACCAAAAGCTTTGACAGTGTGTCCTTTTTTAACAATACTCTAATTTATATACAAGAGATACATCAAAATGTCTCTAAGAATCCTGTAGGAATAGATATCCTGTATATAAAAAAGACTTGAATTTTTGCGGTGCCTTTCACAACCTGGGTGTCCAAAAGCACATTACAACCAATTAGGTATTTTTGAAGAATTGTCATGCTTGTAAATGTAGAAAATGCAGCAGCCAATGTCTCCATGACTCCAAGGAGATATCCACAGCACTGATTCCATGTGACAAAACTTGCGCAAAGTGCATTTTGTGATAATCCTGTGACCATATGAAAAGTGGCAACAGCCCAGATTCTACAGTGAAACTATAAGCTTTCACTGTCATTACTCCCTACTGAAACCAGCAGTAACTTCTGGAGTCCGCAAATGTGCAGAATATCACAGAAATCCAGATGTTGCTGACAGTGGTGCTACATTTCTCCAGAGTGTACGTAGTTGAGGCTCCCTAGAATGAAGTCAATTGAATTGACAAGAACTTACAATCTTACACTTAGTCTCATTGTAAAAACCCTTGATAAAGTTACACCTTGTTGAATGAAGTGTAACTGGATTTTGAACCGTGTACTAACTTCATAATTACTACTAAACATCTCCCCCACAGTCCTGAAAACTAACTTTATATTCGTACAATGTCCAATTTTGCCACAATGATAAACCATCCACATCCTTTTAAAAAAATAATTAAAAGTTAATTTTTATTTTAGATTCTACATTAATCCAACCATAGACATTTATTTTACTATCTGAAATTTTAAATTAAAAGTTAAGGATATTAAGTAGTTTTAGAGATAAAAACAAAAAAACTGAGGATGCTGGAAATCCAAAAAAAAACAAAAACAGAATTACCTGGAAAAACTCAGCAGGTCTGGCAGCATCGGCGGAGAAGAAAAGAGTTGACGTTTCGAGTCCTCATGACCCTTCGACAGAACAGTTCTGTCGAAGGGTCATGAGGACTCGAAACGTCAACTCTTTTCTTCTCCGCCGATGCTGCCAGACCTGCTGAGTTTTTCCAGGTAATTCTGTTTTTGTTTTTGTTTAAGTAGTTTTAGCTTGTGCGAGAATACTGGCACCTAATCTGCTTGCTGCTATTACTGCTGCTGCATGCAAGACATTGCCTTGACTTGGTACCAGATTGAAACTGCTGTCCAGAAAGGGGCAGTCCACACACCACAGAGATGGCTAGATCTTTGTGAGCAGTTTTCTTTGAGGTCAGTGTTGAGCATCTTTGCTTCACTGCTGACCACAAAATCTGGGCCATTAATAGCCAGGTAACAAGAGACTGGGGACGGTCAGTCAGATTCACCTCCAAGCACAAATTTTGGTTCCTCATGTGTTCTTACACTTGCACCACAAGATGGATTCCAACAATTAGTGAGCAATGCTTTTCTTCAAAGGGAAATAAATCCTTTTCAAAAGAGTGGCCAAGGCTCTCGTTTAGCTCTGGAGACATTTGAAACGTGATCCCATGCCATACAGCTGTTAGCCACGTGTGTTTTAATTTATTTTGAAGTTGGATTGACGTCCATAACAAATACTTTTTTTTCCATACTTAAAATATCTGTAACCTTTGCAGGTGAAATTAATTTTGGATTGAAAGAGGGAAATGTAAGAATCTTAGAAAATGCTCCAAATAGAGTGACAAAGATTAAAACCTACGAAGAGGACCTACCCTTAGATCCCTCTTGAAAATAAACATCATTCTGTCAGAGCTCACACTCCCCCTTCAGATCCTTCTGAATCCTCCGACTCCCCAACTGTGCTTTGGTGTGTCTACAATAAAAGTGATCAACATTTGGGCCCATCTGAAGGTGAACCTATTACCTGCCCATGTCCTGCCACACTTCCAGTGCTGTCCCTTATTTTAATGTGTCATAAGGCCTCTCTATTCAAGACTGTTCTTCAGAGGTAAGGATTTTCTGGGTGTGTCAACGTTAGTTAAGTTGCTATGTTGGCCTGTATGTTTGTAATTCTTTGTTTATCTAGGTGACTCGTTATTAATGCTAAGGGACATCTTGGCAGTGAACTAATCACAGGAGGTGAGCTTGGGTCACTGTTTAATCTAATTATTATAATTCATGGTGATTTAACTGTGCTGTACCCTGTAGGATGGTACCATTGCCCAGATCTCTAAGCTGCCAGGCACCAGTTCCTATATTTAAAGTCTGAGGGGGACCCACAATTTTATTTTTAGGCACCTTGACATGGTTCATATCCTGGTAAATAAACACAAATGACTGTGAGTGCTGTTTCATAATGCCTCAGAGTTTCCTTTTCTAGTTACACACAGTTAGCCATAAGCTCTTAACAGATTCATATAACTATACAGTGACAGGTGAGTTATAAACCCTCCTTACTTCTCCCTAGTAGATGAACTTGCCTTTGGTCCAATGGAATAGGGTATTTCTCAGATAAATGTCCATGTTAGATTAGGTGCAATAAAATCATTGGCAATGCACCACATTCCCTGATGACTGTAATTTTGATCACATGGTCTGGAATAAGAGTCATGTTAAACCAGAATGGAAATCGTTACCATGACTGAAGCTGGGAAAGTGTTTGCACACTCACTTTGATCTTTCCGGACCAGAGTTCAACCAGATCACGTGTTGAAGTAAAAACCCCTCGGTTTCTAAAATTAAAACCTGTTTGTGGAGGGCCCTCAATTGGCAGAGTTTCAGCTACTTGTCTCGATTAGAAGGAGAGTTACTCGGTGTTTGAACACATGCAGGGAATGCTGATAGTTGGGCCATAATCTACAACATGTTCCATTTCCTTAACACCCCCTCTCTGAAATGAAGGTGTTCTGATGATATTGTGAAGCATCACTGAAAGGACACAACAGCCCCAGTTCACTCCCACTTAAACCTGTGTGATGGGAAACATACATTCCTTTTACAAGTAGATCTTTAATATTTCAAGATGACTTGGGGACAGTGCAACTGAATGAGGAGCCAACATAAAGAATGCCCCAAAGTAGATGTCACAAAGCCTCCAAACACTGATCCTATTGGATGCTAGTGTTTGGTATTATGCATTTTCTCTCACCTTTTATACAGGCTTGGACGAATCCATACCATTCTCCACAGCTGTCACACAACAAGCTGAAAGCATTCTCCCCGTTAGCCATGACATAACCTTGGGCACAGACATAAAGTAGCTCATCCCCCATTTCAGTTCCAGTGTGGCCCTGGAGGTTGGTGTTGGGAAAGGAGGGAGGGTCTCCACAAGGCTTACCTGCAGAAAAAGAAAAGAGATGCTCAGCGATACATCAATTTCTAAAACATTCACTCAGATCAATTTTATTCCCTCTGTAGATTTTACCCTGTCTCTGAGATTGCCTCTGGCAGTGCAGAGTCCTGGCATTAGTGAAGAGTATGGTGACATTGCACTGTTAGTGACAGATCTATAAGAATATATTTTACAGCAGAGTCTATTAGAGGCGGCTGTTTTCTATGAAAGAAGTACATGAGTAAGATACTGTGCATATATCATGAAACTGTGAAACATGACATAGAGAAACATATTAAACAGATTGCACTTATATGAGGCCTTTTATGACCACCCAATGTCCCAAACCACTTTACCACTAATTAAGTAACTTTGAAGTGTTTTCACTGTTGGAGGAAACATGGCAGCCAATGTGCACACAGCAAACTCCCAAAACAGCAATAATGACAATGAGCAGATAATCTGTTATTGTGTTATTAAATGAGGGATAAATATTGGCCAGGACACTTGGAACAATTACCCTGCTATTCTTTGAAATAGTGCTGTGGGATCTTTTACATCCACTTGAGAGGACAGACGGGGCCCCAGTTTAATGTCTCATCCAAAATGCATCACCTCTGGCAGTGCAGCACTCCCTCAGTACTACACTGAAGATTTTGGTGTTCAAATCCTGAAGTGGGACTTGAACCCAGAACCTTCATATGTCTCAAGAATATTATAAATAAATTTATTTCAAGTAAAATAATCTGCAGGAAGTTACGATATTGTAGGTACTGAAGCAGCAGCTCTGAGATTGAGGGTTCAAATCTTTACATTTGAAGAACTCTGAAGAAGAGTCATACGGACTCGAAACGTTAACTGTTTCTCTCTCCACAGAGGCTATCAGACCGGCTGAGGATTTCCAGCATTTTCTGTTTTTATTTCGCATTTCCAGCATCCGCAGTATTTTGCTTTTATTCTATTTTTTCAAATCTTTTGATTTGGTAACAAATAAAACTATCACAGAATCTGCTACATTGTCATAAAAATCAACTGGATCATTAATTTCCCTAAGGGTAGGGAACCTGGTGTCTTTACATGATCTCAGCCTACATGTGATTCCAGTTCACATACCATGTGGTTAACTCTTAATGCCCACAGGGAAATCTGACAGAGAGCAGTAGATGTGGTCTTTTATGTGAGAGGGTGAGTTATTTGATTGCATGGGCTGAACTTTCCCAGCCCAGTGCAGACAGGTTTGGGGGATGCGGGGACCAAGAAAGCAGTGGGAGATTGCGAGACTGTCCCACCTCTGGTTGACTTTCCTAGGGAATCACCAGCCTTTTCCATGGAGACGCAAAAGCAAAGCAGCCAATGAAGGCCCCAATCAAGGATCATTTGCCCCTGGCACTGCAATTTTCCTGGTGTCACACAAGGCCGCTGTGTCAGGAGCCTGACAACACTGTGGCGAAGCCCTCTCATCGGGAGGGCTAGTGGCAGGATCAGGGGACCGCAATGCTCACCTGGGTCCAGGAGCAGCCACTGCAACTCCTCTGGAGTCACTCTCCACCCTGAGGCCCCTCACATAACTTTGTCATCACATTCAGCACTGAAGAAGGAAGCCTCCATGAGCACCTCCATTCTGAGGTGTTCCCTAAATCTCCCTATTCTCCAGCAGCATTCACCTCTCCTTACAAAACTCTTACAGGGCGTGACAGGGGAGATGTTGTTAGGATCTTTCCCCTGGCTGGTGAGTCTAGGACCAGGGGATAAGAATAAGGGGTAGGCCATTTAAGACTGAAATGAGGAGGGATTTCTTCACTCAGAGGGTGGTGAATCTTTGGAATTCCCTATCCCGGAGGGCTGTGGAAGCTCAATCATTGAGCATGTTCAAGACAGGAATCGATAGATTTCTGGAGGCTAATGACAACAAGGGATATGGAGATAATGCAGGAAAGTGGCTTTGAGGTGGAAGATGAATCATGATTTAATTGAATGTCAGAGCAGGTTCAATGGGCCGAATGTCCTACTCCTATGTTCCCAGTGGGTCTGCCAGCCCAACATTGGCGAGGGCCCTCCTCTTGGGCCTCCCTCCTCCCTGGTCTGCCTGCTGACTTTATTTGGCTGCAAATGTGAGGCCGCCTCACATGAAGTTGTTCCAGTGGCCGCACTGAGGTCTTGCTGAGGCCCAGGAGCCGCTTACGGTCCAGACACCCACACAAAAATTCAGCCCCGTGTTCCAAGTGTGGAACCTTTCCTCTGGATGAGCCACGTGATGTGTCCAGCTCTGGGTGCCACATTTTAGGAAGGATGTGAAGGCATTGGAGAGAGTGCAGCAAAGATTCACAAAAATGGTTCCAGGGATGAGGACCTACAGTTACATAGATAGATTAGAGAAATTGGGACTCTTCCCCTTGGAGAAAAAAAAGGATAAGAGGAGATTTGATAGAGGTGTTCAAAATCATGATGGGTCTGGACAGAGCAGATAGGGAGAAACTGTCCCCACTCATGAAAGGATCGAGAAGGAACAGATTTAAAGTAATTGGCAAAAGAAGCAAAAGCGACATGAGGAACAACTTTTTCCCGCAGCGAGTTGTTAGGATCTGGAATGTACTGCCCGAGAGTGTGGTGGAGGCAGGTTCAATCGAAGCATTCAGAAGGGAATTAGACTGTAATCTGAAAAGGAAGAATGTGCAGGGTTACCAGTAAAAGGCAGTGGAATGGCACTAAATGAGTTGTCCATGCAGAGCTGATTGGACATCTCCTGTGCTGTAACAATTCTGTGATTAATACATATGCCAAACATATGCACCAAGACATATACAAGGATGGGCAAATGAATTAACACATCAGGCAAACATAGATGAGTGGGCCAAAGAATATACTCGAGTTCAATAAACATACATATGTAAATCAAAAAATATATTTGCATGGACCAATGAATATTTACATATGGATATATATATTATATAGGTCAATAACTGGACAAGCAAGCTGACAAATGTAGAGGATGAAATATACATGCACATAAATCAATTAAACAGCATAAAGGCCAATAAATGGTTAACAGTGATCAATGAGGCTGCACAATGTTCGGGCCAGGTCCTTTACTATCACCTGAATGCACCAAGGGAAAACTGTGTTGTGCTCTCACCAGTATAAATCTCAACGTGTAACCTCCCATGTAATGTGAAGACACATTTTAAGAGTGAGCAGCAGATGGAAGATGTTGGGAGTTGGGGGAAGGGGGGTTTTAAAATATCGGGACCCTTTATATCTTTGTGAGGGGTAATTTATTCGTGAGGAGATCCTCCTGCTCCCTATTATAACATTGAAATACAAAAGAGGGAACTGTGTCTAAACAACCAGACTGACCTCACTGGTACCTGCAACAATGCGCCACTAGCAACATAACTCCAGTCTGTTGGCTGCAATCAGCCTTTGGACTATTAGCTACAATCTAAATCAAAGGTTTCTGCTGACATCATGAATCGAATGGTGAGTTTAAATTACAACTGTGTATGTCTGCCTGGAAGTTTTTTTAATATATTTTTTAAGGGGTAATGTTTATACTTGCAATTAAAGTTCATTCACTGATGCTGATTGCTGTTTATTTTGGCAGTGTTTTTCTTTAGCCATTGGACAACTGACCTTTATGACTAAGTTACTTCAAGTGAAGGATATGATAGAACATTATTAAAGTGAGCGAATGGTGTGCACAACCACAATAAGATATGAGTCCAGCTCAGTGGTACAGTAATCAGCAAGGCCCTCATTGTCAGACTCACTGGCAGTGCAGGGTCTTGTTTAACAGGGATCTGGATCAGGAGAAGAATCTGAAAGCCTGACATCTCCCTTTTTCTACAGATACTGTGGAAGTATTTCCCAGTTCTCTCACTCTGTGTTTCTCAGGTCAGAGAATAGAGAGGGAAGTTAGTGCACTGACTGGTCACACTACCAAACATCAGGCCATAGTGACCTCTGCACCCAGCTCTCCCATCTGAATAAGGCTCTGCACTGAGAGTGGACTTACTCAGTTCCCATGTCAAACATTTCCAAACCATTCCCTTTCTCTGTAAGATTGTTTTATTTTACATCAATGTCGTTTGAATTAATTCTCATATCAAAGGGGAGACAGTAGCATAGCAGTAATGTCCCTGGATTAGTAATCCAGAAGCCCAGACTAATGCTCTGGAGACGTGGGTTCAAATCCCACCATGGGGGAAACTGGTGAATTTAAATTCAATTAATAAAATCTGGAATTGGAAACTGGTCTCAGTAATCGCAGCCACAAAACTATAATTTCTTGTAAAAACCCATCTGGTTCACTAATGTCCTTTAGGGAAGGAAATCTGCTATCCTTACCTGGTCTGGCCCACGTGTGACCCCAGACCCACAGTACTGTGGTTGACTCTTAACTGCCTTCTGAATTGGCCTAGCAAGCCATTCAGTTCAAGGGCAATTAGGGATGGGTAACAAATGCTGGCTTTGCCAGTGATGCCTACATCCCATGAAATAATATTTTAAAAATAACTCATATATATCACACCTTTCACAGCTGCAGAATGTCTCAAAGCACCTTGCAGCCAATGAAGTACTTCCGAATTAATGTTGGAACTGTGGCAGCCAATCTGTACACAGCAAGATTCCCCAAACTGCAATGTGATAATAACCGATAATCCGTTTTTAGTGATGTTGACTGAGGGTTAATATTGACCAAGACACTGGGGAGAATTGTCCTACTCTTCTTCTGATTCTTCTCTGGGACCCTTTACATCATCTGCTCCAAAAAATGGCACCTGTGAGAGTGCAGTAATCCCTCAGTACTGCACAGGAAGCATCAGCCTAGTTATGTGCTCAAGTGTGTGGAATGGAATCCGAACCCAAATGCAATTAATGTACATACTTTGAATATTTATCCCCTGATCAATGTAATAGCTCATGTTGGTAAGTAATAGAAACAAGAGTTTGGATAAATATTTTTAGAGTTGGCACCTTGGTTGTTTGTCCCATAAACCACTAAGAATTTATCTATTTCCTGAATCAGCCTGAGTTTGGATGAGTTTGCCAAATTATGGACAGTTCGACATTGTGACCTGCTCACAATCATTCCAGAGACTCATGTAGCTCTCCCCAAAGCTCAATCCAATCCCAGGTTCCAGGACGAAAGATTAGTGTCCAGTCTCTGGAGCCTTTAGTCTCTGTAACCCCTGTAGCCTATAATACTTGGAGCCTGTGATCTTTATTTCATTACAGCCCAAGTTCCAGTAGGACTCAGTCACAAACTTTAATTTTGACCAAACTACACAGATTTACAGAAACTTTTTCAGCTGTTTTAGACACCGACTCAGTCCCCAGCCCCTAGTGCAATCCACACTCTCCATCCCCACACTCTCTCTGTTCCATCAGAACTGTGTAGTGACTGGGCTGTGAAGACTCAATTTTCTGCACTGGGGTCATCATGAGAATCCTAATCACCAATTCATCAATGAATAGAATACCAGCTTTATGAAGAGCAGTGAGTCTAGTCAAGGACAGAAATCTTTGCACACTCCCTATTCAGATGATCAGTTTTCCTTTAGCCAGATAGTGAGAGCTGATGGATCCCCCTCTGCTCAGCTTTTCAGAGAGTGGTGAGTGGCTCTCGGGGCCAGTTAGGGGACTGGATACCTCATGCAGCTAGGAAAGGAGTCACAAGACAGATGCTGAGTTCGAAACCTTCACCTTTACATCCTCTAACAACAGCCTACGGAATGCACAATTCTCAGCTGTGCTGTTATATGACCCCAGCATTACTAAAAACAGCAAGGGGAATTGTCAATTAACTGTTAAATGGGCCTTTTAAAAGATTTATTGCACAGCTGTGTTTTAATAATTGTGCTAGGTAAAGGAACCGAGCCTGCTCCCAGGTTAAATGATGCCATAACCTGATGTACAGACTGATTCAAGCAAGACAGAAATAATCAGCCAGCCCTGCATCTTCATTCAACAAACTTTACAATTCAATAGAAAAAACAAGAGGAGTTTTAAATGGTCATTTCTCCCATTTATTTCAGTCCCAATGATTATATTGAATTTAATTGCTTTAACATTTAACCATCTCCTCAAAATATCTGCCAAGGTCACAGGTGAGTTTACCAACCATTAGAACAAGCATTTGGTTTTGGAAAGTAGTGGAATTAAGTGAAATAATTTTATTACATGAACCTTATTAAACAAACCCCCATTTGAAATGGTCAAGGAATTAATCAGTTAATTGGTGTTTGGGATTACATGGTTTATTGACATGCCTCTATGGTTTAATGGGATGCCCATTAATATATTTTTAAATGGTTGCACTGTTAACCAGAGATTAACTAAATATTAGTCCAAAACTATTCCCAGCTGAACTCACAGATCCTCCGTATGACCACAGCCCACCTTGTCTGTACCTCTGTAATCAATCTTCTACCTGCAATTAACTCCTGGACCCCTCAGCAGGAGCTACCTGTAACCCTGCAATGAACCAGGGCAACCAGCCAATCCCAGCTCTTCAGAACCAAACAGCCAATCCCAGCTTCCCCTGTATCAGTGCAACCAGCAGCTGCTCAATGCCTTCAGAAACCATGACAACCACAGCCGGTTCCATCAGAAACACCTCACATAACACCAACCCTCCACAACAGAAAATAATAACAGAGGCCATAAAACACGTTTTCAGAATGATTACCCATAATAATTTATACTTATAAAACACTTGCTATGCAATAAAATGTCCCAAAGTGTTTCACAACAGCATTATATATCAAAATTTCACATTGAGACACATATGGCAATCCTACGGCAGATGGTGGAAAGCCTGTTCAAGGAGGTAGATTTTAAGGAGCATCTTAAAGAATGGAAGTGAGGTGGAGAGTTGTAGGAAGGAAATTCCAAAGCTTAGAGTCCAGGCAGCTGAAGGCGTGGCTGCCAATGGTGGGGTGATTAAAACCAGAACGCGGGCTGGAGTAGAGACATATGACAGTGTTGGGATGGTGTTCCAGTGTCTTTTAAGATATGAAGCTGGGCCTGTGTAATACTGATTACACAGGCTTCCATGCATTCAATTCCCTTTTAAGCTATCACCCCTATTCAAACATTTGCAAAGACTGTCCTCTGCTAACAGGATTGATACTTTAACATTAAAATTAAATTGGTAAAAGGACACTGTCTCTTTCCCAGAATTGGCAGCTGTCCTACACACAATGAGTCAGTGGAAAAAGAAGCTATCCATAATATTCAGCCACAAAGACAAAGAGGGTTCCAGTTTTTATCTCTGGTCTGTACTGCATTAATCTATTTCAGCCAGGACAATACTGTACCGGGGCTGTACAGTTCCTGCAGAATCCATGGATTGGAGATGAGCGATATCAACAATGATCCCCGTTCCTGACCATCATCCTGTGAATCCTCCCCCGAATAATTCAGGTGAGTGAAAGTGCAGGATAGGACTGTGGATACTCATTGAACCAAATCTGACCATCAGTGCCTAGGATCACACTGAGAGGAGGTGTCTGGGACCCATGGAATTGTGTTCGAGTATCGAATCATGATCAACTGGAACAGAGGGATATCATTTATGGAGGAAGGAATCTCAGATTACATTCATTGCTTTCTTTGCTCTAGCCTTGCATTTCCAATTCACTGGTAGCTGAAGTAACAAAACCTGCTCACCCCTTTAATGGGATTGATGGTATCACTCATGAAGTGATGAATATGGGGTTGGCGATCCAGACTAAGATCTGTAGAGACACTTTATAGTAATAAGTAATTACCGACTATAAACTTGTAGGAACAGGAGGAGGCCATTCAGCCCCTCCAATCTACTCCACCATTCGATTAGATCTGTACCTCAACCATATTTACACAACATTGTGCCGTATCCTTTGGTACTCTTACCCAAGAAAAATCTATCCGTCTCAGGCCTGAAAGCTTCAATTAACCTTCAACATCCACAGTCTTTGTGGGAGAGAGTTCCAGATTTCCACTGCCCTTTGTGTGAAAAAAGCGCTTCCTAATTTTGGTCCTAAGGAGCCTGGCTCTAATTTGAAGATTGTGTTTCCTTGTTTTTCATTTCTTCACCAGACAAAATAGTTTATTCGTATCTAACCTATCAAATCCTTTTAACATTTTAAAAATCTTGATCCAATCATTCCTGAATCTTCTAAGTCCAAAGGAATACAAGCCATGTTTATGCAATTTGTCCTCAGAATTGAATCTCTTGCTTGATAACAACTCACCAAGGCTCCTTTGACAACACCTTCCAAACCCACAATCACTACCATCTAGAAGTTCAAAGGCAGCAGATACATGGGGACACCACCACCTGGAAGTTCCCCTCCAAGTCACTCACCATCCTGACTTGGAAATATATCACCGTTCCTTCACTGTCACTGGGTCAAAATCCTGGAACTCCCTCTCTAACAGCACAGTGGGTGTACCTACACCACATGGACTGCAGCAGTTCGAGAAGGCAGCTCACCACCACCTTCTCAAGGGCAATTAAGGATGGGTAATAAATGCTGGTCCAGCCAGCGACGCCCACATCCCGTGAATGAATAAAAAAATTCTGGTGAATCTGTGCTGCACCCTCTATAAGACCAGTGTATCCTTCCTCAGGTGCAATGCCCAGAACTGAAGATGGGGTCTGACCAAGACTCCCTTCAACAAGTCACAGAGTTCAATCTTCCTGAGGGTTTTACTGAAAAAAAGAGCAAGTCAAATTCAATGTAAAATCAGAACTTGTGTATTTTATAGAGCACACATGGGTGACAGGATCATATTTCAAGACATTTCTATAAAGCAACAAAACCACACTTACACTGTCCCAACTGGAGAACAGGACACTCACACTTAAACTTTACTCTCTTTCTAGCCAGACCTGGCTTGGTCAGTCTCAGGCCATAAAAACTGACCGGCTATACCCCAATTCTCAGTCCAGTGGAAGTCCGGCCTCTTGGCCTTCTTCAGAATCCCTGAACACATTTCATTTCTCTGTATCTTGCATCAGAACAGGGGAAGAATCTTAAACCTCTGTGACTCAATTTAACCACACCTCTTCAGTATAACTGATTTCCAAATTACCTCTGTGGAAAAATCCCAAATTATGACATGTTACCATTGTAAAGGACTAACATGTTGACTGTGTTGACTTAAGCACTAACCTTGATCTTTAATGCAGAATGAATCATACGGACCAGTTGAAGAAGCTGCTTCAGTTTTTACACTGACAGTTTTGAGCTCCTGTTGGCCAAAGGCCATGTTACTGCACACAGTTATCCTGTATGTTAACACAAACACATTTAATCAGTTATATTCTAGGTTGAGAACTGTTTGTTTCTTTTTTAAAACAAAAATAAAAATAGCTGGAAAAAATCAGCAGGTCTGGCAGCATCTGCGGAGAGAAACACAGTTAACATTTCGAGTCTGTATGACTCTTCAGCAGAACTAAGGAAAAATAGAAAAGAGGCAAAATATAAGTTGGTTTAAGGTGGGGGGGGGGACAGGTAGAGCATGATGCCACCACCAAACACATCTTCCCTTCACCCCCCCCCGGCGGCATTCCGCAGGGATCGTTCTCTTTGGGACACCCTGGTCCACTCCTCCATCACCCCCTACACCTCAACCCCCTCCCACAGCACCTTCCCATGCAACTGCAGAAGGTGCAACACCTGTCCCTTTACTTCCCCTCTCCTCACCATCCAAGGGCCCAAACACTCCTTTCAAGTGAAGCAGCATTTCACTTGCACTTCCCTCAATTTAGTCTACTGCATTCACTGCTCCCAATGCGGTTTCCTCTACATTGGAGAGACCAAACGCAGACTGGGTGACCGCTTTGCGGAACACCTTCAGTCTGTCCGCAAGCATGACCCAGAGCTCCCTGTCGCTTGCCATTTCAACACTCCACCCTGCTCTCTTACCCACATGTCCGTCCTTGGCTTGCTGCTTTGTTCCAGTGAAGCTCAACGCAAACTGGAGGAACAGCACCTCATCTTCCGACTAGGCACTTTACAGCCTTCCAACTGAATATTGAGTTCAACAACTTTAGATCATGAACTCTCTCCTCCAACCCCACCCCCTTTCCGATCCCCCTTTTTTCCAATAATTTTATATAGATTTTTCTTTTCCCACCTATTTCCATTATTTTTAAATGTATTTCCATCCATTGTTTTATCTCTACCTTTTAGCCTATTTCGATCCCTTCACCCCACCCCAGCCCACTAGGGCTATCTGTACCTTGCTCATCCTGCTTTCTACCCATAATGTCACCTATTAGCACATTTCTTAGATAACAACACCACCTTCAACACCTCTTTGTCCTTTTGTCTATGACATCTTTTGGTTATCTCCACCTATCACTGGCCCTCTATCCAGCTTTACCTGTCCCCCCCCCCCGCCCCCTTAAACCAGCTTATATTTCACCTCGCTTCTATTTCTCCTTAGTTCTGTTGAAGAGTCATATGGACTTGAAACGTTAACTGTGTTCCTCTCCACAAATGCTGTCAGACCTGCTGAGTTTTTCCAGGTATTTTTGTTTTTGTTTTGGATTTCCAGCATCCCCAGTTTTTTGCTTTTATCTTAGTTGTTTCTTTTTTTACCCAGTCTCACTGTTATTTTTAACCTGCCTTTAAGGAGTCTCCAACCCTTCATTCTGCACCATTCTCAGAACAAGAACTCAAGCATATCAGCTGTTCCAGGATTAAACTGTGCGTTCCTTACTTGGCTATTGTACTTGTGGGGACTCTGGAATTGTTGACACTTTGATGTGGGTAAATATCTTGCTGATGGCTGGTGAAACTAGTGGAGTTTGGCCAGTGAGAGATTGACAAAATTCCTGGAGAAATAATGTCACCAATCTCTAGGTTGTGGATGGAAACAGGGACAAACCTATTCAGGGAGCAGGAGTTTACCCTGTGAGGATCCCCAAGTGGGAATCAGTGTTCCAGTTGCTGACACCAACTCTGGTTGGATATATTGTGGGAAGTTTTCATCACATGACCTCCCACCTTCAGCCACCCCATCCCCATGTGCCTACCATTGATTACCCATCCTCGAAGCACCCAGCACCCATCAGCTGAAAAGGAAACAGATGTTTCACTATCTGATTGCATGATTCTTGACAGTTATTGAAACAACCTTTCTCCCAATTGCCAATCTTTTTATAGCTAATAAACAAAATTGTTCAAACAAAATGGAAAAAGAGAATATTAATTTTTTTCTTTTTTCTTTCATGAGATGTGGGCATCGCTGCTAAGATCGGCATTTGTTACCCATCCCTAAGTGTCCTTGAACTGAATGGCTTGCTAGGCCATTTCAGAGGGCAGGCAGAGGCAACACTGTGACTTGTGGACCTGGAGTCAAATGTAGGTCAGACCGGGTAAGGATGACTGATTTCCTTCCCGAAGGGACATTAATGAACCAGATGAGCTTTTGCAACAATCGATGATAGTTGCCATGGTCACCATTACCAAGACCAGCTTTATATTCCAGATTTATTAATTGAACTCAAATGCCAGCAGCTGCCATGAGCATTAGTCAGAATCACGAGTCCAGTGACATCACCACTTCTCCCCTTAAACTAATTTGACATAATTCTGGTGAGAACAGCCACTTCTGGTCAGTGGAAGGATCAGACCCATAACTCTCATCATGCTCTAACAATCTGAGCTAACCAACCAAGGTAATGACTTTTAGCAACTCCTCTATAATGTTTCTCCAAGTTGTTCATAGCACTGCCCAGGAGATTAACCTTTCATTCCTGAAGCTTCCAAGGTAGTCTGGAGGATTGGAAACTCTAGCTTTCCTGGGGTGTCTCATAATTTTTCCCCACCAGAATTTATAGCGGAAGATCAGCGGATAGCTGGGAGAGGTTTCCTGATCTCCCACTGGGGTTGCAGAGTGAAGACAGAAGAACTCTGGAGAAATTCTATCCCTGTGTCTTTGCGGTATTTTATGAAGAAGCTGAAGGGAGTCAGTATTGGATCATTTGTCCTTCATGTTTTAAGTTTACTAAAGGATTTGAAAGGATAGATAGAGAGAAACTACCAGTATTTCCTCTGGGGTGGGAGGAAGAGTCCAAAACAAGGAGGCATAACCTTAAAATTAGGAATCAGGCCATTCAGGAGCAAACTTGGGAAGCATTTCATCACACAAAGGGTAGCGGAAATCTGGAACTCTCTCCCTTAAAAAGCTGTTGAAGTGGGGGAGGGGGGGGGTGTGGTGTCACTTGGAAATTTCAAAACTGATATTGATGGGTTTTAATTGAGTAAGGGATTAAGGGATATAGAACCAAGGCAAGTGGATGTAATTTAAGATACAGTTCAGCCAAGATCTAATTGAATGGCAGTACCTGAATTTCCTACATTACAATAGTGACTACTCTTCAAAAAGATCTCACTGGCTGCAAAGTGATTTATAAAGTCTGGAGGTTGTAAAAGGCACTGTAAAAACTGCAAATCTTTTTTTTGCTTTTATTCATGTTCCTACGCAATGGGGTATCTGCACCCTCTCTCAAAGCAGCTACATCATGGGCTAGACACATGGTAAAGCTTCTTCTCCATGTTCTTCTGTCCCAGTCTCAGAGGAACATATAGAGCTGCACCAGTCATCATTCTGCCTTCTTGGAGTAGGAACACCAATTGTCAAATTATGAGTTGACATATGCTTTTAATTCACTGGAGAATGTCTGGATTTTTCACTTAGAAATCATTTTTCAGCTATTAGCCTGAGCTGGACTGAAGGTCAAAAGTGAAAGGACATTGAGTTAACTCATTGTGACACTTAGCTCTCCAAATGCTCATCATTATAAATTCTGTAATATCTTGACTTTGTTTAACCCAATGTCATGAAACTATTAATGTATATAATATTTTGGAAAATATTTTTATTTTAAAATAGAGGGTTAGTCTGTGGGTGTGTCTTAATTGGATTAAAGCCAGCCAGTCTGGGTGCTTTGATAGGTACTAGTTTTGATATGTAAGAGAGATAGTGTGAATTTGCATTTTTTGCATAGAGCATTCAAGAAATAGGGCGAAAACTGACACCTTTCTAGCAGCTACCAAGCAATGTGTTTATATTACTAATAAAATTGGTAGTATGAAAGGGGCTTCATTGTTAGAGAAGTTTTGTTGAGGGCTGGTAGGTATAACTTCAGTAGTTTTCGGGTGTGCAGAGCAGAGGCAATGTAAGATCAAAGCCCGTAAGCCGACCACTGTATCTGCAAGGAACCAAAGTGAAAAGAATCTCATTTTGAATTGGTAAGGTGAAAATGCTTTGCCTGGTGTCTGGTTAAGTCTATGGATTGCTGTTGCCTTAATGGAAATTAGTTTGGGAATTTGTTAAAAGTTATGATAGTAGTAATTTGTAGCCATGCCTATATGTATTTTAACCTGTGTAAATTAATAAAATGTTTCATTTAGTTTAATGTAAAACCTCGAAGACTAGTGGTCTGATTCCTGAGTTTAGAGTCGTATCTCAAACATAACCCTTAAAATTGTTGGTTATAACAGTTATTTAAAGTTTCCCTCTGGGGCTTTTAAATAACTCTGCTTTACCAACTGCATCTGTCATAACAGCCAAAGTAAAATTATGGGAGGCTTTGATAGAGTAAATAAGGAGAAGTTGCTTCCACGAGCAGGACGACTGATAGTCAGAGGGCACAGATTGGAGATAATTAGCAGAAGACCAGAGGGGAGATAAGCAGATATAAAATGTCTCTGAGAGTCAGAATCCTGAGATGGAATTCTCTTCCTGCAGTTTATCAAAGTCTTCAGTGTGATACATTTCAGTAATCGGAGCTTGGTTAAGACTGGGCACAGAGTGCAAAACAGTCTGACACATGGGCACTATCAACCACCCAGAGGGCATTTGAAATGTAAGATGTCTCAGTGAAAACAGTAATGGGATGCCTTTGGGAGATTGGGATTCAAGAAAAAGAGGCTCCTTAACTCAGCTAGTTAACTATCCCAGGAATACTTGATGCTCAACAGCAAGAGCAAAAGAAAAACAGGACAGTGTTCAATTCCTGAACAATGTTTTCAACCTTCATAAATTAAAATAAAAAAACATTATGTTTTTATGCTAAAGGTGGACCAATGCACACAAACTAACAGGAATGCAGAATCGTTATTGCCAAAACAAGACTAGTCCCTGATTCAGATGTGGTCACAATCTGTAATAAATAGTTTAGACTAAACTTATGGTCGCTTGTGGAATTTATTCCATTTTAAACTGAACCCGTTACTTAGAAGGACAAAACAGTGAAAATCTGATGTCATTCAGTGTCATCTGGATAAGCTATAAATCTAAAAAAGGTTCATTTCTCACTATTTAAACAACATTCCTAGACTGTTTGCTGAATCGGTATGGATAGACACAGTATGGTAAGAGCTAGAATTGACTACAGCAGGCAATGTTGATGACTCAGTGGAACAGACATTCTAGGGGCAATAAAAACGTCAATGGTGTTTATGCTGTTCTCAGAGAACATCTTTAGATAGTTCTAATTACTGATTATGACATTGACACTTTTCTGATATTTACCAAACAGTGTAAAGAGTGACTCATTAAGCACAAGCCATTGTGCTGAATGCTGACTAATACAAGCCTCTCCATGCTAACTAAACTTCTTCTATTTACCAGTTCTGTCCACTGGACCACTGAGACAATATGATCAACTAATCTAAAATAAAAGCAAAATACCGAAGATGCTGGAAATCTGAACAAAAAACAGAAAATGCTGGGAAAACTCAGCAGGTCTGATAGCATCTGTGGAGAGAGAAACATAGTTAATGTTTCAAGCCTGTATGACTATTCAGAGTCCAACTGAACTAGAACAACTAAACTATTTTGCCCCAATTTGCGAAATTCATGCTCAGATCTGCTCACAAAGTTCACAGCACACAACCATCTCATGCCATTAGTGAAGGATTGGTGTCTGATCATCTCACACCATGAGTGAGATACTGGAGCCGGGTATCTCGCACTGTGAGTGAGATATTTGAGCCGGGTATCTCGCACTGTGAATGGAGATTGGAGCTGGGTATCTCACACTGTGAATGGAGATTGGAGTCGGGTATCTCACACTGTGAATGGAGATTGGAGTCGGGTATCTCACACTGTGAATGGAGATTGGAGTCGGGTATCTCACACTGTGAATGGAGATTGGAGTCGGGTATCTCACACTGTGAATGGAGATTGGAGTCGGGTATCTCACACTGTGAATGGAGATTGGAGTCGGGTATCTCACACTGTGAATGGAGATTGGAGTCGGGTATCTCACACTGTGAATGGAGATTGGAGTCGGGTATCTCACACTGTGAATGGAGATTGGAGTCGGGTATCTCGCACTGTGAATGGAGATTGGAGTCGGGTATCTCACACTGTGAATGGAGATTGGAGTCGGGTATCTCACACTGTGAATGGAGATTGGAGTCGGGTATCTCACACTGTGAATGGAGATTGGAGTCGGGTATCTCGCACTGTGAATGGAGATTGGAGTCGGGTATCTCACACTGTGAATGGAGATTGGAGTCGGGTATCTCACACTGTGAATGGAGATTGGAGTCGGGTATCTCACACTGTGAATGGAGATTGGAGTCGGGTATCTCACACTGTGAATGGAGATTGGAGTCGGGTATCTCACACTGTGAATGGAGATTGGAGTCGGGTATCTCGCACTGTGAATGGAGATTGGAGTCGGGTATCTCACACTGTGAATGGAGATTGGAGTCGGGTATCTCACACTGTGAATGGAGATTGGAGTCGGGTATCTCACACTGTGAATGGAGATTGGAGTCGGGTATCTCACACTGTGAATGGAGATTGGAGTCGGGTATCTCACACTGTGAATAGAGATTGGAGTCGGGTATCTCACACTGTGAATGGAGATTGGAGTCGGGTATCTCACACTGTGAATGGAGATTGGAGTCGGGTATCTCGCACTGTGAATGGAGATTGGAGTCGGGTATCTCACACTGTGAATGGAGATTGGAGTCGGGTATCTCACACTGTGAATGGAGATTGGAGTCGGGTATCTCACACTGTGAATGGAGATTGGAGTCGGGTATCTCACACTGTGAATGGAGATTGGAGTCGGGTATCTCGCACTGTGAATGGAGATTGGAGTCGGGTATCTCACACTGTGAATGGAGATTGGAGTCGGGTATCTCGCACTGTGAATGGAGATTGGAGTCGGGTATCTCACACTGTGAATGGAGATTGGAGTCGGGTATCTCACACTGTGAATGGAGATTGGAGTCGGGTATCTCACACTGTGAATGGAGATTGGAGTCGGGTATCTCACACTGTGAATGGAGATTGGAGTCGGGTATCTCACACTGTGAATGGAGATTGGAGTCGGGTATCTCACACTGTGAATGGAGATTGGAGTCGGGTATCTCACACTGTGAATGGAGATTGGAGTCGGGTATCTCACACTGTGAATGGAGATTGGAGTCGGGTATCTCACACTGTGAATGGAGATTGGAGTCGGGTATCTCACACTGTGAATGGAGATTGGAGTCGGGTATCTCACACTGTGAATGGAGATTGGAGTCGGGTATCTCACACTGTGAATGGAGATTGGAGTCGGGTATCTCGCACTGTGAATGGAGATTGGAGTCGGGTATCTCACACTGTGAATGGAGATTGGAGTCGGGTATCTCACACTGTGAATGGAGATTGGAGTCGGGTATCTCGCACTGTGAATGGAGATTGGAGTCGGGTATCTCACACTGTGAATGGAGATTGGAGTCGGGTATCTCACACTGTGAATGGAGATTGGAGTCGGGTATCTCACACTGTGAATGGAGATTGGAGTCGGGTATCTCACACTGTGAATGGAGATTGGAGTCGGGTATCTCACACTGTGAATGGAGATTGGAGTCGGGTATCTCACACTGTGAATGGAGATTGGAGTCGGGTATCTCACACTGTGAATGGAGATTGGAGTCGGGTATCTCACACTGTGAATGGAGATTGGAGTCGGGTATCTCACACTGTGAATGGAGATTGGAGTCGGGTATCTCACACTGTGAATGGAGATTGGAGTCGGGTATCTCACACTGTGAATGGAGATTGGAGTCGGGTATCTCACACTGTGAATGGAGATTGGAGTCGGGTATCTCACACTGTGAATGGAGATTGGAGTCGGGTATCTCACACTGTGAATGGAGATTGGAGTCGGGTATCTCACACTGTGAATGGAGATTGGAGTCGGGTATCTCACACTGTGAATGGAGATTGGAGTCGGGTATCTCACACTGTGAATGGAGATTGGAGTCGGGTATCTCACACTGTGAATGGAGATTGGAGTCGGGTATCTCACACTGTGAATGGAGATTGGAGTCGGGTATCTCACACTGTGAATGGAGATTGGAGTCGGGTATCTCACACTGTGAATGGAGATTGGAGTCGGGTATCTCACACTGTGAATGGAGATTGGAGTCGGGTATCTCACACTGTGAATGGAGATTGGAGTCGGGTATCTCACACTGTGAATGGAGATTGGAGTCGGGTATCTCACACTGTGAATGGAGATTGGAGTCGGGTATCTCACACTGTGAATGGAGATTGGAGTCGGGTATCTCACACTGTGAATGGAGATTGGAGTCGGGTATCTCACACTGTGAATGGAGATTGGAGTCGGGTATCTCACACTGTGAATGGAGATTGGAGTCGGGTATCTCACACTGTGAATGGAGATTGGAGTCGGGTATCTCACACTGTGAATGGAGATTGGAGTCGGGTATCTCACACTGTGAATGGAGATTGGAGTCGGGTATCTCACACTGTGAATGGAGATTGGAGTCGGGTATCTCACACTGTGAATGGAGATTGGAGTCGGGTATCTCACACTGTGAATGGAGATTGGAGTCGGGTATCTCACACTGTGAATGGAGATTGGAGTCGGGTATCTCACACTGTGAATGGAGATTGGAGTCGGGTATCTCACACTGTGAATGGAGATTGGAGTCGGGTATCTCACACTGTGAATGGAGATTGGAGTCGGGTATCTCGCACTGTGAATGGAGATTGGAGTCGGGTATCTCACACTGTGAATGGAGATTGGAGTCGGGTATCTCACACTGTGAATGGAGATTGGAGTCGGGTATCTCACACTGTGAATGGAGATTGGAGTCGGGTATCTCACACTGTGAATGGAGATTGGAGTCGGGTATCTCACACTGTGAATGGAGATTGGAGTCGGGTATCTCACACTGTGAATGGAGATTGGAGTCGGGTATCTCACACTGTGAATGGAGATTGGAGTCGGGTATCTCACACTGTGAATGGAGATTGGAGTCGGGTATCTCACACTGTGAATGGAGATTGGAGTCGGGTATCTCACACTGTGAATGGAGATTGGAGTCGGGTATCTCACACTGTGAATGGAGATTGGAGTCGGGTATCTCACACTGTGAATGGAGATTGGAGTCGGGTATCTCACACTGTGAATGGAGATTGGAGTCGGGTATCTCACACTGTGAATGGAGATTGGAGTCGGGTATCTCACACTGTGAATGGAGATTGGAGTCGGGTATCTCACACTGTGAATGGAGATTGGAGTCGGGTATCTCACACTGTGAATGGAGATTGGAGTCGGGTATCTCACACTGTGAATGGAGATTGGAGTCGGGTATCTCACACTGTGAATGGAGATTGGAGTCGGGTATCTCACACTGTGAATGGAGATTGGAGTCGGGTATCTCACACTGTGAATGGAGATTGGAGTCGGGTATCTCACACTGTGAATGGAGATTGGAGTCGGGTATCTCACACTGTGAATGGAGATTGGAGTCGGGTATCTCACACTGTGAATGGAGATTGGAGTCGGGTATCTCACACTGTGAATGGAGATTGGAGTCGGGTATCTCACACTGTGAATGGAGATTGGAGTCGGGTATCTCACACTGTGAATGGAGATTGGAGTCGGGTATCTCACACTGTGAATGGAGATTGGAGTCGGGTATCTCACACTGTGAATGGAGATTGGAGTCGGGTATCTCACACTGTGAATGGAGATTGGAGTCGGGTATCTCACACTGTGAATGGAGATTGGAGTCGGGTATCTCACACTGTGAATGGAGATTGGAGTCGGGTATCTCACACTGTGAATGGAGATTGGAGTCGGGTATCTCACACTGTGAATGGAGATTGGAGTCGGGTATCTCACACTGTGAATGGAGATTGGAGTCGGGTATCTCACACTGTGAATGGAGATTGGAGTCGGGTATCTCACACTGTGAATGGAGATTGGAGTCGGGTATCTCACACTGTGAATGGAGATTGGAGTCGGGTATCTCACACTGTGAATGGAGATTGGAGTCGGGTATCTCACACTGTGAATGGAGATTGGAGTCGGGTATCTCACACTGTGAATGGAGATTGGAGTCGGGTATCTCACACTGTGAATGGAGATTGGAGTCGGGTATCTCACACTGTGAATGGAGATTGGAGTCGGGTATCTCACACTGTGAATGGAGATTGGAGTCGGGTATCTCACACTGTGAATGGAGATTGGAGTCGGGTATCTCACACTGTGAATGGAGATTGGAGTCGGGTATCTCACACTGTGAATGGAGATTGGAGTCGGGTATCTCACACTGTGAATGGAGATTGGAGTCGGGTATCTCACACTGTGAATGGAGATTGGAGTCGGGTATCTCACACTGTGAATGGAGATTGGAGTCGGGTATCTCACACTGTGAATGGAGATTGGAGTCGGGTATCTCACACTGTGAATGGAGATTGGAGTCGGGTATCTCACACTGTGAATGGAGATTGGAGTCGGGTATCTCACACTGTGAATGGAGATTGGAGTCGGGTATCTCACACTGTGAATGGAGATTGGAGTCGGGTATCTCACACTGTGAATGGAGATTGGAGTCGGGTATCTCACACTGTGAATGGAGATTGGAGTCGGGTATCTCACACTGTGAATGGAGATTGGAGTCGGGTATCTCACACTGTGAATGGAGATTGGAGTCGGGTATCTCACACTGTGAATGGAGATTGGAGTCGGGTATCTCACACTGTGAATGGAGATTGGAGTCGGGTATCTCACACTGTGAATGGAGATTGGAGTCGGGTATCTCACACTGTGAATGGAGATTGGAGTCGGGTATCTCACACTGTGAATGGAGATTGGAGTCGGGTATCTCACACTGTGAATGGAGATTGGAGTCGGGTATCTCACACTGTGAATGGAGATTGGAGTCGGGTATCTCACACTGTGAATGGAGATTGGAGTCGGGTATCTCACACTGTGAATGGAGATTGGAGTCGGGTATCTCACACTGTGAATGGAGATTGGAGTCGGGTATCTCACACTGTGAATGGAGATTGGAGTCGGGTATCTCACACTGTGAATGGAGATTGGAGTCGGGTATCTCACACTGTGAATGGAGATTGGAGTCGGGTATCTCACACTGTGAATGGAGATTGGAGTCGGGTATCTCACACTGTGAATGGAGATTGGAGTCGGGTATCTCACACTGTGAATGGAGATTGGAGTCGGGTATCTCACACTGTGAATGGAGATTGGAGTCGGGTATCTCACACTGTGAATGGAGATTGGAGTCGGGTATCTCACACTGTGAATGGAGATTGGAGTCGGGTATCTCACACTGTGAATGGAGATTGGAGTCGGGTATCTCACACTGTGAATGGAGATTGGAGTCGGGTATCTCACACTGTGAATGGAGATTGGAGTCGGGTATCTCACACTGTGAATGGAGATTGGAGTCGGGTATCTCACACTGTGAATGGAGATTGGAGTCGGGTATCTCACACTGTGAATGGAGATTGGAGTCGGGTATCTCACACTGTGAATGGAGATTGGAGTCGGGTATCTCACACTGTGAATGGAGATTGGAGTCGGGTATCTCACACTGTGAATGGAGATTGGAGTCGGGTATCTCACACTGTGAATGGAGATTGGAGTCGGGTATCTCACACTGTGAATGGAGATTGGAGTCGGGTATCTCACACTGTGAATGGAGATTGGAGTCGGGTATCTCACACTGTGAATGGAGATTGGAGTCGGGTATCTCGCACTGTGAATGGAGATTGGAGTCGGGTATCTCACACTGTGAATGGAGATTGGAGTCGGGTATCTCACACTGTGAATGGAGATTGGAGTCGGGTATCTCACACTGTGAATGGAGATTGGAGTCGGGTATCTCACACTGTGAATGGAGATTGGAGTCGGGTATCTCACACTGTGAATGGAGATTGGAGTCGGGTATCTCACACTGTGAATGGAGATTGGAGTCGGGTATCTCACACTGTGAATGGAGATTGGAGTCGGGTATCTCACACTGTGAATGGAGATTGGAGTCGGGTATCTCACACTGTGAATGGAGATTGGAGTCGGGTATCTCACACTGTGAATGGAGATTGGAGTCGGGTATCTCACACTGTGAATGGAGATTGGAGTCGGGTATCTCACACTGTGAATGGAGATTGGAGTCGGGTATCTCACACTGTGAATGGAGATTGGAGTCGGGTATCTCACACTGTGAATGGAGATTGGAGTCGGGTATCTCACACTGTGAATGGAGATTGGAGTCGGGTATCTCACACTGTGAATGGAGATTGGAGTCGGGTATCTCACACTGTGAATGGAGATTGGAGTCGGGTATCTCACACTGTGAATGGAGATTGGAGTCGGGTATCTCACACTGTGAATGGAGATTGGAGTCGGGTATCTCACACTGTGAATGGAGATTGGAGTCGGGTATCTCACACTGTGAATGGAGATTGGAGTCGGGTATCTCACACTGTGAATGGAGATTGGAGTCGGGTATCTCACACTGTGAATGGAGATTGGAGTCGGGTATCTCACACTGTGAATGGAGATTGGAGTCGGGTATCTCACACTGTGAATGGAGATTGGAGTCGGGTATCTCACACTGTGAATGGAGATTGGAGTCGGGTATCTCACACTGTGAATGGAGATTGGAGTCGGGTATCTCACACTGTGAATGGAGATTGGAGTCGGGTATCTCACACTGTGAATGGAGATTGGAGTCGGGTATCTCACACTGTGAATGGAGATTGGAGTCGGGTATCTCACACTGTGAATGGAGATTGGAGTCGGGTATCTCACACTGTGAATGGAGATTGGAGTCGGGTATCTCACACTGTGAATGGAGATTGGAGTCGGGTATCTCACACTGTGAATGGAGATTGGAGTCGGGTATCTCACACTGTGAATGGAGATTGGAGTCGGGTATCTCACACTGTGAATGGAGATTGGAGTCGGGTATCTCACACTGTGAATGGAGATTGGAGTCGGGTATCTCACACTGTGAATGGAGATTGGAGTCGGGTATCTCACACTGTGAATGGAGATTGGAGTCGGGTATCTCACACTGTGAATGGAGATTGGAGTCGGGTATCTCACACTGTGAATGGAGATTGGAGTCGGGTATCTCACACTGTGAATGGAGATTGGAGTCGGGTATCTCACACTGTGAATGGAGATTGGAGTCGGGTATCTCACACTGTGAATGGAGATTGGAGTCGGGTATCTCACACTGTGAATGGAGATTGGAGTCGGGTATCTCACACTGTGAATGGAGATTGGAGTCGGGTATCTCACACTGTGAATGGAGATTGGAGTCGGGTATCTCACACTGTGAATGGAGATTGGAGTCGGGTATCTCACACTGTGAATGGAGATTGGAGTCGGGTATCTCACACTGTGAATGGAGATTGGAGTCGGGTATCTCACACTGTGAATGGAGATTGGAGTCGGGTATCTCACACTGTGAATGGAGATTGGAGTCGGGTATCTCACACTGTGAATGGAGATTGGAGTCGGGTATCTCACACTGTGAATGGAGATTGGAGTCGGGTATCTCACACTGTGAATGGAGATTGGAGTCGGGTATCTCACACTGTGAATGGAGATTGGAGTCGGGTATCTCACACTGTGAATGGAGATTGGAGTCGGGTATCTCACACTGTGAATGGAGATTGGAGTCGGGTATCTCACACTGTGAATGGAGATTGGAGTCGGGTATCTCACACTGTGAATGGAGATTGGAGTCGGGTATCTCACACTGTGAATGGAGATTGGAGTCGGGTATCTCACACTGTGAATGGAGATTGGAGTCGGGTATCTCACACTGTGAATGGAGATTGGAGTCGGGTATCTCACACTGTGAATGGAGATTGGAGTCGGGTATCTCACACTGTGAATGGAGATTGGAGTCGGGTATCTCACACTGTGAATGGAGATTGGAGTCGGGTATCTCACACTGTGAATGGAGATTGGAGTCGGGTATCTCACACTGTGAATGGAGATTGGAGTCGGGTATCTCACACTGTGAATGGAGATTGGAGTCGGGTATCTCACACTGTGAATGGAGATTGGAGTCGGGTATCTCACACTGTGAATGGAGATTGGAGTCGGGTATCTCACACTGTGAATGGAGATTGGAGTCGGGTATCTCACACTGTGAATGGAGATTGGAGTCGGGTATCTCACACTGTGAATGGAGATTGGAGTCGGGTATCTCACACTGTGAATGGAGATTGGAGTCGGGTATCTCACACTGTGAATGGAGATTGGAGTCGGGTATCTCACACTGTGAATGGAGATTGGAGTCGGGTATCTCACACTGTGAATGGAGATTGGAGTCGGGTATCTCACACTGTGAATGGAGATTGGAGTCGGGTATCTCACACTGTGAATGGAGATTGGAGTCGGGTATCTCACACTGTGAATGGAGATTGGAGTCGGGTATCTCACACTGTGAATGGAGATTGGAGTCGGGTATCTCACACTGTGAATGGAGATTGGAGTCGGGTATCTCACACTGTGAATGGAGATTGGAGTCGGGTATCTCACACTGTGAATGGAGATTGGAGTCGGGTATCTCACACTGTGAATGGAGATTGGAGTCGGGTATCTCACACTGTGAATGGAGATTGGAGTCGGGTATCTCACACTGTGAATGGAGATTGGAGTCGGGTATCTCACACTGTGAATGGAGATTGGAGTCGGGTATCTCACACTGTGAATGGAGATTGGAGTCGGGTATCTCACACTGTGAATGGAGATTGGAGTCGGGTATCTCACACTGTGAATGGAGATTGGAGTCGGGTATCTCACACTGTGAATGGAGATTGGAGTCGGGTATCTCACACTGTGAATGGAGATTGGAGTCGGGTATCTCACACTGTGAATGGAGATTGGAGTCGGGTATCTCACACTGTGAATGGAGATTGGAGTCGGGTATCTCACACTGTGAATGGAGATTGGAGTCGGGTATCTCACACTGTGAATGGAGATTGGAGTCGGGTATCTCACACTGTGAATGGAGATTGGAGTCGGGTATCTCACACTGTGAATGGAGATTGGAGTCGGGTATCTCACACTGTGAATGGAGATTGGAGTCGGGTATCTCACACTGTGAATGGAGATTGGAGTCGGGTATCTCACACTGTGAATGGAGATTGGAGTCGGGTATCTCACACTGTGAATGGAGATTGGAGTCGGGTATCTCACACTGTGAATGGAGATTGGAGTCGGGTATCTCACACTGTGAATGGAGATTGGAGTCGGGTATCTCACACTGTGAATGGAGATTGGAGTCGGGTATCTCACACTGTGAATGGAGATTGGAGTCGGGTATCTCACACTGTGAATGGAGATTGGAGTCGGGTATCTCACACTGTGAATGGAGATTGGAGTCGGGTATCTCACACTGTGAATGGAGATTGGAGTCGGGTATCTCACACTGTGAATGGAGATTGGAGTCGGGTATCTCACACTGTGAATGGAGATTGGAGTCGGGTATCTCACACTGTGAATGGAGATTGGAGTCGGGTATCTCACACTGTGAATGGAGATTGGAGTCGGGTATCTCACACTGTGAATGGAGATTGGAGTCGGGTATCTCACACTGTGAATGGAGATTGGAGTCGGGTATCTCACACTGTGAATGGAGATTGGAGTCGGGTATCTCACACTGTGAATGGAGATTGGAGTCGGGTATCTCACACTGTGAATGGAGATTGGAGTCGGGTATCTCACACTGTGAATGGAGATTGGAGTCGGGTATCTCACACTGTGAATGGAGATTGGAGTCGGGTATCTCACACTGTGAATGGAGATTGGAGTCGGGTATCTCACACTGTGAATGGAGATTGGAGTCGGGTATCTCACACTGTGAATGGAGATTGGAGTCGGGTATCTCACACTGTGAATGGAGATTGGAGTCGGGTATCTCACACTGTGAATGGAGATTGGAGTCGGGTATCTCACACTGTGAATGGAGATTGGAGTCGGGTATCTCACACTGTGAATGGAGATTGGAGTCGGGTATCTCACACTGTGAATGGAGATTGGAGTCGGGTATCTCACACTGTGAATGGAGATTGGAGTCGGGTATCTCACACTGTGAATGGAGATTGGAGTCGGGTATCTCACACTGTGAATGGAGATTGGAGTCGGGTATCTCACACTGTGAATGGAGATTGGAGTCGGGTATCTCACACTGTGAATGGAGATTGGAGTCGGGTATCTCACACTGTGAATGGAGATTGGAGTCGGGTATCTCACACTGTGAATGGAGATTGGAGTCGGGTATCTCACACTGTGAATGGAGATTGGAGTCGGGTATCTCACACTGTGAATGGAGATTGGAGTCGGGTATCTCACACTGTGAATGGAGATTGGAGTCGGGTATCTCACACTGTGAATGGAGATTGGAGTCGGGTATCTCACACTGTGAATGGAGATTGGAGTCGGGTATCTCACACTGTGAATGGAGATTGGAGTCGGGTATCTCACACTGTGAATGGAGATTGGAGTCGGGTATCTCACACTGTGAATGGAGATTGGAGTCGGGTATCTCACACTGTGAATGGAGATTGGAGTCGGGTATCTCACACTGTGAATGGAGATTGGAGTCGGGTATCTCACACTGTGAATGGAGATTGGAGTCGGGTATCTCACACTGTGAATGGAGATTGGAGTCGGGTATCTCACACTGTGAATGGAGATTGGAGTCGGGTATCTCACACTGTGAATGGAGATTGGAGTCGGGTATCTCACACTGTGAATGGAGATTGGAGTCGGGTATCTCACACTGTGAATGGAGATTGGAGTCGGGTATCTCACACTGTGAATGGAGATTGGAGTCGGGTATCTCACACTGTGAATGGAGATTGGAGTCGGGTATCTCACACTGTGAATGGAGATTGGAGTCGGGTATCTCACACTGTGAATGGAGATTGGAGTCGGGTATCTCACACTGTGAATGGAGATTGGAGTCGGGTATCTCACACTGTGAATGGAGATTGGAGTCGGGTATCTCACACTGTGAATGGAGATTGGAGTCGGGTATCTCACACTGTGAATGGAGATTGGAGTCGGGTATCTCACACTGTGAATGGAGATTGGAGTCGGGTATCTCACACTGTGAATGGAGATTGGAGTCGGGTATCTCACACTGTGAATGGAGATTGGAGTCGGGTATCTCACACTGTGAATGGAGATTGGAGTCGGGTATCTCACACTGTGAATGGAGATTGGAGTCGGGTATCTCACACTGTGAATGGAGATTGGAGTCGGGTATCTCACACTGTGAATGGAGATTGGAGTCGGGTATCTCACACTGTGAATGGAGATTGGAGTCGGGTATCTCACACTGTGAATGGAGATTGGAGTCGGGTATCTCACACTGTGAATGGAGATTGGAGTCGGGTATCTCACACTGTGAATGGAGATTGGAGTCGGGTATCTCACACTGTGAATGGAGATTGGAGTCGGGTATCTCACACTGTGAATGGAGATTGGAGTCGGGTATCTCACACTGTGAATGGAGATTGGAGTCGGGTATCTCACACTGTGAATGGAGATTGGAGTCGGGTATCTCACACTGTGAATGGAGATTGGAGTCGGGTATCTCACACTGTGAATGGAGATTGGAGTCGGGTATCTCACACTGTGAATGGAGATTGGAGTCGGGTATCTCACACTGTGAATGGAGATTGGAGTCGGGTATCTCACACTGTGAATGGAGATTGGAGTCGGGTATCTCACACTGTGAATGGAGATTGGAGTCGGGTATCTCACACTGTGAATGGAGATTGGAGTCGGGTATCTCACACTGTGAATGGAGATTGGAGTCGGGTATCTCACACTGTGAATGGAGATTGGAGTCGGGTATCTCACACTGTGAATGGAGATTGGAGTCGGGTATCTCACACTGTGAATGGAGATTGGAGTCGGGTATCTCACACTGTGAATGGAGATTGGAGTCGGGTATCTCACACTGTGAATGGAGATTGGAGTCGGGTATCTCACACTGTGAATGGAGATTGGAGTCGGGTATCTCACACTGTGAATGGAGATTGGAGTCGGGTATCTCACACTGTGAATGGAGATTGGAGTCGGGTATCTCACACTGTGAATGGAGATTGGAGTCGGGTATCTCACACTGTGAATGGAGATTGGAGTCGGGTATCTCACACTGTGAATGGAGATTGGAGTCGGGTATCTCACACTGTGAATGGAGATTGGAGTCGGGTATCTCACACTGTGAATGGAGATTGGAGTCGGGTATCTCACACTGTGAATGGAGATTGGAGTCGGGTATCTCACACTGTGAATGGAGATTGGAGTCGGGTATCTCACACTGTGAATGGAGATTGGAGTCGGGTATCTCACACTGTGAATGGAGATTGGAGTCGGGTATCTCACACTGTGAATGGAGATTGGAGTCGGGTATCTCACACTGTGAATGGAGATTGGAGTCGGGTATCTCACACTGTGAATGGAGATTGGAGTCGGGTATCTCACACTGTGAATGGAGATTGGAGTCGGGTATCTCACACTGTGAATGGAGATTGGAGTCGGGTATCTCACACTGTGAATGGAGATTGGAGTCGGGTATCTCACACTGTGAATGGAGATTGGAGTCGGGTATCTCACACTGTGAATGGAGATTGGAGTCGGGTATCTCACACTGTGAATGGAGATTGGAGTCGGGTATCTCACACTGTGAATGGAGATTGGAGTCGGGTATCTCACACTGTGAATGGAGATTGGAGTCGGGTATCTCACACTGTGAATGGAGATTGGAGTCGGGTATCTCACACTGTGAATGGAGATTGGAGTCGGGTATCTCACACTGTGAATGGAGATTGGAGTCGGGTATCTCACACTGTGAATGGAGATTGGAGTCGGGTATCTCACACTGTGAATGGAGATTGGAGTCGGGTATCTCACACTGTGAATGGAGATTGGAGTCGGGTATCTCACACTGTGAATGGAGATTGGAGTCGGGTATCTCACACTGTGAATGGAGATTGGAGTCGGGTATCTCACACTGTGAATGGAGATTGGAGTCGGGTATCTCACACTGTGAATGGAGATTGGAGTCGGGTATCTCACACTGTGAATGGAGATTGGAGTCGGGTATCTCACACTGTGAATGGAGATTGGAGTCGGGTATCTCACACTGTGAATGGAGATTGGAGTCGGGTATCTCACACTGTGAATGGAGATTGGAGTCGGGTATCTCACACTGTGAATGGAGATTGGAGTCGGGTATCTCACACTGTGAATGGAGATTGGAGTCGGGTATCTCACACTGTGAATGGAGATTGGAGTCGGGTATCTCACACTGTGAATGGAGATTGGAGTCGGGTATCTCACACTGTGAATGGAGATTGGAGTCGGGTATCTCACACTGTGAATGGAGATTGGAGTCGGGTATCTCACACTGTGAATGGAGATTGGAGTCGGGTATCTCACACTGTGAATGGAGATTGGAGTCGGGTATCTCACACTGTGAATGGAGATTGGAGTCGGGTATCTCACACTGTGAATGGAGATTGGAGTCGGGTATCTCACACTGTGAATGGAGATTGGAGTCGGGTATCTCACACTGTGAATGGAGATTGGAGTCGGGTATCTCACACTGTGAATGGAGATTGGAGTCGGGTATCTCACACTGTGAATGGAGATTGGAGTCGGGTATCTCACACTGTGAATGGAGATTGGAGTCGGGTATCTCACACTGTGAATGGAGATTGGAGTCGGGTATCTCACACTGTGAATGGAGATTGGAGTCGGGTATCTCACACTGTGAATGGAGATTGGAGTCGGGTATCTCACACTGTGAATGGAGATTGGAGTCGGGTATCTCACACTGTGAATGGAGATTGGAGTCGGGTATCTCACACTGTGAATGGAGATTGGAGTCGGGTATCTCACACTGTGAATGGAGATTGGAGTCGGGTATCTCACACTGTGAATGGAGATTGGAGTCGGGTATCTCACACTGTGAATGGAGATTGGAGTCGGGTATCTCACACTGTGAATGGAGATTGGAGTCGGGTATCTCACACTGTGAATGGAGATTGGAGTCGGGTATCTCACACTGTGAATGGAGATTGGAGTCGGGTATCTCACACTGTGAATGGAGATTGGAGTCGGGTATCTCACACTGTGAATGGAGATTGGAGTCGGGTATCTCACACTGTGAATGGAGATTGGAGTCGGGTATCTCACACTGTGAATGGAGATTGGAGTCGGGTATCTCACACTGTGAATGGAGATTGGAGTCGGGTATCTCACACTGTGAATGGAGATTGGAGTCGGGTATCTCACACTGTGAATGGAGATTGGAGTCGGGTATCTCACACTGTGAATGGAGATTGGAGTCGGGTATCTCACACTGTGAATGGAGATTGGAGTCGGGTATCTCACACTGTGAATGGAGATTGGAGTCGGGTATCTCACACTGTGAATGGAGATTGGAGTCGGGTATCTCACACTGTGAATGGAGATTGGAGTCGGGTATCTCACACTGTGAATGGAGATTGGAGTCGGGTATCTCACACTGTGAATGGAGATTGGAGTCGGGTATCTCACACTGTGAATGGAGATTGGAGTCGGGTATCTCACACTGTGAATGGAGATTGGAGTCGGGTATCTCACACTGTGAATGGAGATTGGAGTCGGGTATCTCACACTGTGAATGGAGATTGGAGTCGGGTATCTCACACTGTGAATGGAGATTGGAGTCGGGTATCTCACACTGTGAATGGAGATTGGAGTCGGGTATCTCACACTGTGAATGGAGATTGGAGTCGGGTATCTCACACTGTGAATGGAGATTGGAGTCGGGTATCTCACACTGTGAATGGAGATTGGAGTCGGGTATCTCACACTGTGAATGGAGATTGGAGTCGGGTATCTCACACTGTGAATGGAGATTGGAGTCGGGTATCTCACACTGTGAATGGAGATTGGAGTCGGGTATCTCACACTGTGAATGGAGATTGGAGTCGGGTATCTCACACTGTGAATGGAGATTGGAGTCGGGTATCTCACACTGTGAATGGAGATTGGAGTCGGGTATCTCACACTGTGAATGGAGATTGGAGTCGGGTATCTCACACTGTGAATGGAGATTGGAGTCGGGTATCTCACACTGTGAATGGAGATTGGAGTCGGGTATCTCACACTGTGAATGGAGATTGGAGTCGGGTATCTCACACTGTGAATGGAGATTGGAGTCGGGTATCTCACACTGTGAATGGAGATTGGAGTCGGGTATCTCACACTGTGAATGGAGATTGGAGTCGGGTATCTCACACTGTGAATGGAGATTGGAGTCGGGTATCTCACACTGTGAATGGAGATTGGAGTCGGGTATCTCACACTGTGAATGGAGATTGGAGTCGGGTATCTCACACTGTGAATGGAGATTGGAGTCGGGTATCTCACACTGTGAATGGAGATTGGAGTCGGGTATCTCACACTGTGAATGGAGATTGGAGTCGGGTATCTCACACTGTGAATGGAGATTGGAGTCGGGTATCTCACACTGTGAATGGAGATTGGAGTCGGGTATCTCACACTGTGAATGGAGATTGGAGTCGGGTATCTCACACTGTGAATGGAGATTGGAGTCGGGTATCTCACACTGTGAATGGAGATTGGAGTCGGGTATCTCACACTGTGAATGGAGATTGGAGTCGGGTATCTCACACTGTGAATGGAGATTGGAGTCGGGTATCTCACACTGTGAATGGAGATTGGAGTCGGGTATCTCACACTGTGAATGGAGATTGGAGTCGGGTATCTCACACTGTGAATGGAGATTGGAGTCGGGTATCTCACACTGTGAATGGAGATTGGAGTCGGGTATCTCACACTGTGAATGGAGATTGGAGTCGGGTATCTCACACTGTGAATGGAGATTGGAGTCGGGTATCTCACACTGTGAATGGAGATTGGAGTCGGGTATCTCACACTGTGAATGGAGATTGGAGTCGGGTATCTCACACTGTGAATGGAGATTGGAGTCGGGTATCTCACACTGTGAATGGAGATTGGAGTCGGGTATCTCACACTGTGAATGGAGATTGGAGTCGGGTATCTCACACTGTGAATGGAGATTGGAGTCGGGTATCTCACACTGTGAATGGAGATTGGAGTCGGGTATCTCACACTGTGAATGGAGATTGGAGTCGGGTATCTCACACTGTGAATGGAGATTGGAGTCGGGTATCTCACACTGTGAATGGAGATTGGAGTCGGGTATCTCACACTGTGAATGGAGATTGGAGTCGGGTATCTCACACTGTGAATGGAGATTGGAGTCGGGTATCTCACACTGTGAATGGAGATTGGAGTCGGGTATCTCACACTGTGAATGGAGATTGGAGTCGGGTATCTCACACTGTGAATGGAGATTGGAGTCGGGTATCTCACACTGTGAATGGAGATTGGAGTCGGGTATCTCACACTGTGAATGGAGATTGGAGTCGGGTATCTCACACTGTGAATGGAGATTGGAGTCGGGTATCTCACACTGTGAATGGAGATTGGAGTCGGGTATCTCACACTGTGAATGGAGATTGGAGTCGGGTATCTCACACTGTGAATGGAGATTGGAGTCGGGTATCTCACACTGTGAATGGAGATTGGAGTCGGGTATCTCACACTGTGAATGGAGATTGGAGTCGGGTATCTCACACTGTGAATGGAGATTGGAGTCGGGTATCTCACACTGTGAATGGAGATTGGAGTCGGGTATCTCACACTGTGAATGGAGATTGGAGTCGGGTATCTCACACTGTGAATGGAGATTGGAGTCGGGTATCTCACACTGTGAATGGAGATTGGAGTCGGGTATCTCACACTGTGAATGGAGATTGGAGTCGGGTATCTCACACTGTGAATGGAGATTGGAGTCGGGTATCTCACACTGTGAATGGAGATTGGAGTCGGGTATCTCACACTGTGAATGGAGATTGGAGTCGGGTATCTCACACTGTGAATGGAGATTGGAGTCGGGTATCTCACACTGTGAATGGAGATTGGAGTCGGGTATCTCACACTGTGAATGGAGATTGGAGTCGGGTATCTCACACTGTGAATGGAGATTGGAGTCGGGTATCTCACACTGTGAATGGAGATTGGAGTCGGGTATCTCACACTGTGAATGGAGATTGGAGTCGGGTATCTCACACTGTGAATGGAGATTGGAGTCGGGTATCTCACACTGTGAATGGAGATTGGAGTCGGGTATCTCACACTGTGAATGGAGATTGGAGTCGGGTATCTCACACTGTGAATGGAGATTGGAGTCGGGTATCTCACACTGTGAATGGAGATTGGAGTCGGGTATCTCACACTGTGAATGGAGATTGGAGTCGGGTATCTCACACTGTGAATGGAGATTGGAGTCGGGTATCTCACACTGTGAATGGAGATTGGAGTCGGGTATCTCACACTGTGAATGGAGATTGGAGTCGGGTATCTCACACTGTGAATGGAGATTGGAGTCGGGTATCTCACACTGTGAATGGAGATTGGAGTCGGGTATCTCACACTGTGAATGGAGATTGGAGTCGGGTATCTCACACTGTGAATGGAGATTGGAGTCGGGTATCTCACACTGTGAATGGAGATTGGAGTCGGGTATCTCACACTGTGAATGGAGATTGGAGTCGGGTATCTCACACTGTGAATGGAGATTGGAGTCGGGTATCTCACACTGTGAATGGAGATTGGAGTCGGGTATCTCACACTGTGAATGGAGATTGGAGTCGGGTATCTCACACTGTGAATGGAGATTGGAGTCGGGTATCTCACACTGTGAATGGAGATTGGAGTCGGGTATCTCACACTGTGAATGGAGATTGGAGTCGGGTATCTCACACTGTGAATGGAGATTGGAGTCGGGTATCTCACACTGTGAATGGAGATTGGAGTCGGGTATCTCACACTGTGAATGGAGATTGGAGTCGGGTATCTCACACTGTGAATGGAGATTGGAGTCGGGTATCTCACACTGTGAATGGAGATTGGAGTCGGGTATCTCACACTGTGAATGGAGATTGGAGTCGGGTATCTCACACTGTGAATGGAGATTGGAGTCGGGTATCTCACACTGTGAATGGAGATTGGAGTCGGGTATCTCACACTGTGAATGGAGATTGGAGTCGGGTATCTCACACTGTGAATGGAGATTGGAGTCGGGTATCTCACACTGTGAATGGAGATTGGAGTCGGGTATCTCACACTGTGAATGGAGATTGGAGTCGGGTATCTCACACTGTGAATGGAGATTGGAGTCGGGTATCTCACACTGTGAATGGAGATTGGAGTCGGGTATCTCACACTGTGAATGGAGATTGGAGTCGGGTATCTCACACTGTGAATGGAGATTGGAGTCGGGTATCTCACACTGTGAATGGAGATTGGAGTCGGGTATCTCACACTGTGAATGGAGATTGGAGTCGGGTATCTCACACTGTGAATGGAGATTGGAGTCGGGTATCTCACACTGTGAATGGAGATTGGAGTCGGGTATCTCACACTGTGAATGGAGATTGGAGTCGGGTATCTCACACTGTGAATGGAGATTGGAGTCGGGTATCTCACACTGTGAATGGAGATTGGAGTCGGGTATCTCACACTGTGAATGGAGATTGGAGTCGGGTATCTCACACTGTGAATGGAGATTGGAGTCGGGTATCTCACACTGTGAATGGAGATTGGAGTCGGGTATCTCACACTGTGAATGGAGATTGGAGTCGGGTATCTCACACTGTGAATGGAGATTGGAGTCGGGTATCTCACACTGTGAATGGAGATTGGAGTCGGGTATCTCACACTGTGAATGGAGATTGGAGTCGGGTATCTCACACTGTGAATGGAGATTGGAGTCGGGTATCTCACACTGTGAATGGAGATTGGAGTCGGGTATCTCACACTGTGAATGGAGATTGGAGTCGGGTATCTCACACTGTGAATGGAGATTGGAGTCGGGTATCTCACACTGTGAATGGAGATTGGAGTCGGGTATCTCACACTGTGAATGGAGATTGGAGTCGGGTATCTCACACTGTGAATGGAGATTGGAGTCGGGTATCTCACACTGTGAATGGAGATTGGAGTCGGGTATCTCACACTGTGAATGGAGATTGGAGTCGGGTATCTCACACTGTGAATGGAGATTGGAGTCGGGTATCTCACACTGTGAATGGAGATTGGAGTCGGGTATCTCACACTGTGAATGGAGATTGGAGTCGGGTATCTCACACTGTGAATGGAGATTGGAGTCGGGTATCTCACACTGTGAATGGAGATTGGAGTCGGGTATCTCACACTGTGAATGGAGATTGGAGTCGGGTATCTCACACTGTGAATGGAGATTGGAGTCGGGTATCTCACACTGTGAATGGAGATTGGAGTCGGGTATCTCACACTGTGAATGGAGATTGGAGTCGGGTATCTCACACTGTGAATGGAGATTGGAGTCGGGTATCTCACACTGTGAATGGAGATTGGAGTCGGGTATCTCACACTGTGAATGGAGATTGGAGTCGGGTATCTCACACTGTGAATGGAGATTGGAGTCGGGTATCTCACACTGTGAATGGAGATTGGAGTCGGGTATCTCACACTGTGAATGGAGATTGGAGTCGGGTATCTCACACTGTGAATGGAGATTGGAGTCGGGTATCTCACACTGTGAATGGAGATTGGAGTCGGGTATCTCACACTGTGAATGGAGATTGGAGTCGGGTATCTCACACTGTGAATGGAGATTGGAGTCGGGTATCTCACACTGTGAATGGAGATTGGAGTCGGGTATCTCACACTGTGAATGGAGATTGGAGTCGGGTATCTCACACTGTGAATGGAGATTGGAGTCGGGTATCTCACACTGTGAATGGAGATTGGAGTCGGGTATCTCACACTGTGAATGGAGATTGGAGTCGGGTATCTCACACTGTGAATGGAGATTGGAGTCGGGTATCTCACACTGTGAATGGAGATTGGAGTCGGGTATCTCACACTGTGAATGGAGATTGGAGTCGGGTATCTCACACTGTGAATGGAGATTGGAGTCGGGTATCTCACACTGTGAATGGAGATTGGAGTCGGGTATCTCACACTGTGAATGGAGATTGGAGTCGGGTATCTCACACTGTGAATGGAGATTGGAGTCGGGTATCTCACACTGTGAATGGAGATTGGAGTCGGGTATCTCACACTGTGAATGGAGATTGGAGTCGGGTATCTCACACTGTGAATGGAGATTGGAGTCGGGTATCTCACACTGTGAATGGAGATTGGAGTCGGGTATCTCACACTGTGAATGGAGATTGGAGTCGGGTATCTCACACTGTGAATGGAGATTGGAGTCGGGTATCTCACACTGTGAATGGAGATTGGAGTCGGGTATCTCACACTGTGAATGGAGATTGGAGTCGGGTATCTCACACTGTGAATGGAGATTGGAGTCGGGTATCTCACACTGTGAATGGAGATTGGAGTCGGGTATCTCACACTGTGAATGGAGATTGGAGTCGGGTATCTCACACTGTGAATGGAGATTGGAGTCGGGTATCTCACACTGTGAATGGAGATTGGAGTCGGGTATCTCACACTGTGAATGGAGATTGGAGTCGGGTATCTCACACTGTGAATGGAGATTGGAGTCGGGTATCTCACACTGTGAATGGAGATTGGAGTCGGGTATCTCACACTGTGAATGGAGATTGGAGTCGGGTATCTCACACTGTGAATGGAGATTGGAGTCGGGTATCTCACACTGTGAATGGAGATTGGAGTCGGGTATCTCACACTGTGAATGGAGATTGGAGTCGGGTATCTCACACTGTGAATGGAGATTGGAGTCGGGTATCTCACACTGTGAATGGAGATTGGAGTCGGGTATCTCACACTGTGAATGGAGATTGGAGTCGGGTATCTCACACTGTGAATGGAGATTGGAGTCGGGTATCTCACACTGTGAATGGAGATTGGAGTCGGGTATCTCACACTGTGAATGGAGATTGGAGTCGGGTATCTCACACTGTGAATGGAGATTGGAGTCGGGTATCTCACACTGTGAATGGAGATTGGAGTCGGGTATCTCACACTGTGAATGGAGATTGGAGTCGGGTATCTCACACTGTGAATGGAGATTGGAGTCGGGTATCTCACACTGTGAATGGAGATTGGAGTCGGGTATCTCACACTGTGAATGGAGATTGGAGTCGGGTATCTCACACTGTGAATGGAGATTGGAGTCGGGTATCTCACACTGTGAATGGAGATTGGAGTCGGGTATCTCACACTGTGAATGGAGATTGGAGTCGGGTATCTCACACTGTGAATGGAGATTGGAGTCGGGTATCTCACACTGTGAATGGAGATTGGAGTCGGGTATCTCACACTGTGAATGGAGATTGGAGTCGGGTATCTCACACTGTGAATGGAGATTGGAGTCGGGTATCTCACACTGTGAATGGAGATTGGAGTCGGGTATCTCACACTGTGAATGGAGATTGGAGTCGGGTATCTCACACTGTGAATGGAGATTGGAGTCGGGTATCTCACACTGTGAATGGAGATTGGAGTCGGGTATCTCACACTGTGAATGGAGATTGGAGTCGGGTATCTCACACTGTGAATGGAGATTGGAGTCGGGTATCTCACACTGTGAATGGAGATTGGAGTCGGGTATCTCACACTGTGAATGGAGATTGGAGTCGGGTATCTCACACTGTGAATGGAGATTGGAGTCGGGTATCTCACACTGTGAATGGAGATTGGAGTCGGGTATCTCACACTGTGAATGGAGATTGGAGTCGGGTATCTCACACTGTGAATGGAGATTGGAGTCGGGTATCTCACACTGTGAATGGAGATTGGAGTCGGGTATCTCACACTGTGAATGGAGATTGGAGTCGGGTATCTCACACTGTGAATGGAGATTGGAGTCGGGTATCTCACACTGTGAATGGAGATTGGAGTCGGGTATCTCACACTGTGAATGGAGATTGGAGTCGGGTATCTCACACTGTGAATGGAGATTGGAGTCGGGTATCTCACACTGTGAATGGAGATTGGAGTCGGGTATCTCACACTGTGAATGGAGATTGGAGTCGGGTATCTCACACTGTGAATGGAGATTGGAGTCGGGTATCTCACACTGTGAATGGAGATTGGAGTCGGGTATCTCACACTGTGAATGGAGATTGGAGTCGGGTATCTCACACTGTGAATGGAGATTGGAGTCGGGTATCTCACACTGTGAATGGAGATTGGAGTCGGGTATCTCACACTGTGAATGGAGATTGGAGTCGGGTATCTCACACTGTGAATGGAGATTGGAGTCGGGTATCTCACACTGTGAATGGAGATTGGAGTCGGGTATCTCACACTGTGAATGGAGATTGGAGTCGGGTATCTCACACTGTGAATGGAGATTGGAGTCGGGTATCTCACACTGTGAATGGAGATTGGAGTCGGGTATCTCACACTGTGAATGGAGATTGGAGTCGGGTATCTCACACTGTGAATGGAGATTGGAGTCGGGTATCTCACACTGTGAATGGAGATTGGAGTCGGGTATCTCACACTGTGAATGGAGATTGGAGTCGGGTATCTCACACTGTGAATGGAGATTGGAGTCGGGTATCTCACACTGTGAATGGAGATTGGAGTCGGGTATCTCACACTGTGAATGGAGATTGGAGTCGGGTATCTCACACTGTGAATGGAGATTGGAGTCGGGTATCTCACACTGTGAATGGAGATTGGAGTCGGGTATCTCACACTGTGAATGGAGATTGGAGTCGGGTATCTCACACTGTGAATGGAGATTGGAGTCGGGTATCTCACACTGTGAATGGAGATTGGAGTCGGGTATCTCACACTGTGAATGGAGATTGGAGTCGGGTATCTCACACTGTGAATGGAGATTGGAGTCGGGTATCTCACACTGTGAATGGAGATTGGAGTCGGGTATCTCACACTGTGAATGGAGATTGGAGTCGGGTATCTCACACTGTGAATGGAGATTGGAGTCGGGTATCTCACACTGTGAATGGAGATTGGAGTCGGGTATCTCACACTGTGAATGGAGATTGGAGTCGGGTATCTCACACTGTGAATGGAGATTGGAGTCGGGTATCTCACACTGTGAATGGAGATTGGAGTCGGGTATCTCACACTGTGAATGGAGATTGGAGTCGGGTATCTCACACTGTGAATGGAGATTGGAGTCGGGTATCTCACACTGTGAATGGAGATTGGAGTCGGGTATCTCACACTGTGAATGGAGATTGGAGTCGGGTATCTCACACTGTGAATGGAGATTGGAGTCGGGTATCTCACACTGTGAATGGAGATTGGAGTCGGGTATCTCACACTGTGAATGGAGATTGGAGTCGGGTATCTCACACTGTGAATGGAGATTGGAGTCGGGTATCTCACACTGTGAATGGAGATTGGAGTCGGGTATCTCACACTGTGAATGGAGATTGGAGTCGGGTATCTCACACTGTGAATGGAGATTGGAGTCGGGTATCTCACACTGTGAATGGAGATTGGAGTCGGGTATCTCACACTGTGAATGGAGATTGGAGTCGGGTATCTCACACTGTGAATGGAGATTGGAGTCGGGTATCTCACACTGTGAATGGAGATTGGAGTCGGGTATCTCACACTGTGAATGGAGATTGGAGTCGGGTATCTCACACTGTGAATGGAGATTGGAGTCGGGTATCTCACACTGTGAATGGAGATTGGAGTCGGGTATCTCACACTGTGAATGGAGATTGGAGTCGGGTATCTCACACTGTGAATGGAGATTGGAGTCGGGTATCTCACACTGTGAATGGAGATTGGAGTCGGGTATCTCACACTGTGAATGGAGATTGGAGTCGGGTATCTCACACTGTGAATGGAGATTGGAGTCGGGTATCTCACACTGTGAATGGAGATTGGAGTCGGGTATCTCACACTGTGAATGGAGATTGGAGTCGGGTATCTCACACTGTGAATGGAGATTGGAGTCGGGTATCTCACACTGTGAATGGAGATTGGAGTCGGGTATCTCACACTGTGAATGGAGATTGGAGTCGGGTATCTCACACTGTGAATGGAGATTGGAGTCGGGTATCTCACACTGTGAATGGAGATTGGAGTCGGGTATCTCACACTGTGAATGGAGATTGGAGTCGGGTATCTCACACTGTGAATGGAGATTGGAGTCGGGTATCTCACACTGTGAATGGAGATTGGAGTCGGGTATCTCACACTGTGAATGGAGATTGGAGTCGGGTATCTCACACTGTGAATGGAGATTGGAGTCGGGTATCTCACACTGTGAATGGAGATTGGAGTCGGGTATCTCACACTGTGAATGGAGATTGGAGTCGGGTATCTCACACTGTGAATGGAGATTGGAGTCGGGTATCTCACACTGTGAATGGAGATTGGAGTCGGGTATCTCACACTGTGAATGGAGATTGGAGTCGGGTATCTCACACTGTGAATGGAGATTGGAGTCGGGTATCTCACACTGTGAATGGAGATTGGAGTCGGGTATCTCACACTGTGAATGGAGATTGGAGTCGGGTATCTCACACTGTGAATGGAGATTGGAGTCGGGTATCTCACACTGTGAATGGAGATTGGAGTCGGGTATCTCACACTGTGAATGGAGATTGGAGTCGGGTATCTCACACTGTGAATGGAGATTGGAGTCGGGTATCTCACACTGTGAATGGAGATTGGAGTCGGGTATCTCACACTGTGAATGGAGATTGGAGTCGGGTATCTCACACTGTGAATGGAGATTGGAGTCGGGTATCTCACACTGTGAATGGAGATTGGAGTCGGGTATCTCACACTGTGAATGGAGATTGGAGTCGGGTATCTCACACTGTGAATGGAGATTGGAGTCGGGTATCTCACACTGTGAATGGAGATTGGAGTCGGGTATCTCACACTGTGAATGGAGATTGGAGTCGGGTATCTCACACTGTGAATGGAGATTGGAGTCGGGTATCTCACACTGTGAATGGAGATTGGAGTCGGGTATCTCACACTGTGAATGGAGATTGGAGTCGGGTATCTCACACTGTGAATGGAGATTGGAGTCGGGTATCTCACACTGTGAATGGAGATTGGAGTCGGGTATCTCACACTGTGAATGGAGATTGGAGTCGGGTATCTCACACTGTGAATGGAGATTGGAGTCGGGTATCTCACACTGTGAATGGAGATTGGAGTCGGGTATCTCACACTGTGAATGGAGATTGGAGTCGGGTATCTCACACTGTGAATGGAGATTGGAGTCGGGTATCTCACACTGTGAATGGAGATTGGAGTCGGGTATCTCACACTGTGAATGGAGATTGGAGTCGGGTATCTCACACTGTGAATGGAGATTGGAGTCGGGTATCTCACACTGTGAATGGAGATTGGAGTCGGGTATCTCACACTGTGAATGGAGATTGGAGTCGGGTATCTCACACTGTGAATGGAGATTGGAGTCGGGTATCTCACACTGTGAATGGAGATTGGAGTCGGGTATCTCACACTGTGAATGGAGATTGGAGTCGGGTATCTCACACTGTGAATGGAGATTGGAGTCGGGTATCTCACACTGTGAATGGAGATTGGAGTCGGGTATCTCACACTGTGAATGGAGATTGGAGTCGGGTATCTCACACTGTGAATGGAGATTGGAGTCGGGTATCTCACACTGTGAATGGAGATTGGAGTCGGGTATCTCACACTGTGAATGGAGATTGGAGTCGGGTATCTCACACTGTGAATGGAGATTGGAGTCGGGTATCTCACACTGTGAATGGAGATTGGAGTCGGGTATCTCACACTGTGAATGGAGATTGGAGTCGGGTATCTCACACTGTGAATGGAGATTGGAGTCGGGTATCTCACACTGTGAATGGAGATTGGAGTCGGGTATCTCACACTGTGAATGGAGATTGGAGTCGGGTATCTCACACTGTGAATGGAGATTGGAGTCGGGTATCTCACACTGTGAATGGAGATTGGAGTCGGGTATCTCACACTGTGAATGGAGATTGGAGTCGGGTATCTCACACTGTGAATGGAGATTGGAGTCGGGTATCTCACACTGTGAATGGAGATTGGAGTCGGGTATCTCACACTGTGAATGGAGATTGGAGTCGGGTATCTCACACTGTGAATGGAGATTGGAGTCGGGTATCTCACACTGTGAATGGAGATTGGAGTCGGGTATCTCACACTGTGAATGGAGATTGGAGTCGGGTATCTCACACTGTGAATGGAGATTGGAGTCGGGTATCTCACACTGTGAATGGAGATTGGAGTCGGGTATCTCACACTGTGAATGGAGATTGGAGTCGGGTATCTCACACTGTGAATGGAGATTGGAGTCGGGTATCTCACACTGTGAATGGAGATTGGAGTCGGGTATCTCACACTGTGAATGGAGATTGGAGTCGGGTATCTCACACTGTGAATGGAGATTGGAGTCGGGTATCTCACACTGTGAATGGAGATTGGAGTCGGGTATCTCACACTGTGAATGGAGATTGGAGTCGGGTATCTCACACTGTGAATGGAGATTGGAGTCGGGTATCTCACACTGTGAATGGAGATTGGAGTCGGGTATCTCACACTGTGAATGGAGATTGGAGTCGGGTATCTCACACTGTGAATGGAGATTGGAGTCGGGTATCTCACACTGTGAATGGAGATTGGAGTCGGGTATCTCACACTGTGAATGGAGATTGGAGTCGGGTATCTCACACTGTGAATGGAGATTGGAGTCGGGTATCTCACACTGTGAATGGAGATTGGAGTCGGGTATCTCACACTGTGAATGGAGATTGGAGTCGGGTATCTCACACTGTGAATGGAGATTGGAGTCGGGTATCTCACACTGTGAATGGAGATTGGAGTCGGGTATCTCACACTGTGAATGGAGATTGGAGTCGGGTATCTCACACTGTGAATGGAGATTGGAGTCGGGTATCTCACACTGTGAATGGAGATTGGAGTCGGGTATCTCACACTGTGAATGGAGATTGGAGTCGGGTATCTCACACTGTGAATGGAGATTGGAGTCGGGTATCTCACACTGTGAATGGAGATTGGAGTCGGGTATCTCACACTGTGAATGGAGATTGGAGTCGGGTATCTCACACTGTGAATGGAGATTGGAGTCGGGTATCTCACACTGTGAATGGAGATTGGAGTCGGGTATCTCACACTGTGAATGGAGATTGGAGTCGGGTATCTCACACTGTGAATGGAGATTGGAGTCGGGTATCTCACACTGTGAATGGAGATTGGAGTCGGGTATCTCACACTGTGAATGGAGATTGGAGTCGGGTATCTCACACTGTGAATGGAGATTGGAGTCGGGTATCTCACACTGTGAATGGAGATTGGAGTCGGGTATCTCACACTGTGAATGGAGATTGGAGTCGGGTATCTCACACTGTGAATGGAGATTGGAGTCGGGTATCTCACACTGTGAATGGAGATTGGAGTCGGGTATCTCACACTGTGAATGGAGATTGGAGTCGGGTATCTCACACTGTGAATGGAGATTGGAGTCGGGTATCTCACACTGTGAATGGAGATTGGAGTCGGGTATCTCACACTGTGAATGGAGATTGGAGTCGGGTATCTCACACTGTGAATGGAGATTGGAGTCGGGTATCTCACACTGTGAATGGAGATTGGAGTCGGGTATCTCACACTGTGAATGGAGATTGGAGTCGGGTATCTCACACTGTGAATGGAGATTGGAGTCGGGTATCTCACACTGTGAATGGAGATTGGAGTCGGGTATCTCACACTGTGAATGGAGATTGGAGTCGGGTATCTCACACTGTGAATGGAGATTGGAGTCGGGTATCTCACACTGTGAATGGAGATTGGAGTCGGGTATCTCACACTGTGAATGGAGATTGGAGTCGGGTATCTCACACTGTGAATGGAGATTGGAGTCGGGTATCTCACACTGTGAATGGAGATTGGAGTCGGGTATCTCACACTGTGAATGGAGATTGGAGTCGGGTATCTCACACTGTGAATGGAGATTGGAGTCGGGTATCTCACACTGTGAATGGAGATTGGAGTCGGGTATCTCACACTGTGAATGGAGATTGGAGTCGGGTATCTCACACTGTGAATGGAGATTGGAGTCGGGTATCTCACACTGTGAATGGAGATTGGAGTCGGGTATCTCACACTGTGAATGGAGATTGGAGTCGGGTATCTCACACTGTGAATGGAGATTGGAGTCGGGTATCTCACACTGTGAATGGAGATTGGAGTCGGGTATCTCACACTGTGAATGGAGATTGGAGTCGGGTATCTCACACTGTGAATGGAGATTGGAGTCGGGTATCTCACACTGTGAATGGAGATTGGAGTCGGGTATCTCACACTGTGAATGGAGATTGGAGTCGGGTATCTCACACTGTGAATGGAGATTGGAGTCGGGTATCTCACACTGTGAATGGAGATTGGAGTCGGGTATCTCACACTGTGAATGGAGATTGGAGTCGGGTATCTCACACTGTGAATGGAGATTGGAGTCGGGTATCTCACACTGTGAATGGAGATTGGAGTCGGGTATCTCACACTGTGAATGGAGATTGGAGTCGGGTATCTCACACTGTGAATGGAGATTGGAGTCGGGTATCTCACACTGTGAATGGAGATTGGAGTCGGGTATCTCACACTGTGAATGGAGATTGGAGTCGGGTATCTCACACTGTGAATGGAGATTGGAGTCGGGTATCTCACACTGTGAATGGAGATTGGAGTCGGGTATCTCACACTGTGAATGGAGATTGGAGTCGGGTATCTCACACTGTGAATGGAGATTGGAGTCGGGTATCTCACACTGTGAATGGAGATTGGAGTCGGGTATCTCACACTGTGAATGGAGATTGGAGTCGGGTATCTCACACTGTGAATGGAGATTGGAGTCGGGTATCTCACACTGTGAATGGAGATTGGAGTCGGGTATCTCACACTGTGAATGGAGATTGGAGTCGGGTATCTCACACTGTGAATGGAGATTGGAGTCGGGTATCTCACACTGTGAATGGAGATTGGAGTCGGGTATCTCACACTGTGAATGGAGATTGGAGTCGGGTATCTCACACTGTGAATGGAGATTGGAGTCGGGTATCTCACACTGTGAATGGAGATTGGAGTCGGGTATCTCACACTGTGAATGGAGATTGGAGTCGGGTATCTCACACTGTGAATGGAGATTGGAGTCGGGTATCTCACACTGTGAATGGAGATTGGAGTCGGGTATCTCACACTGTGAATGGAGATTGGAGTCGGGTATCTCACACTGTGAATGGAGATTGGAGTCGGGTATCTCACACTGTGAATGGAGATTGGAGTCGGGTATCTCACACTGTGAATGGAGATTGGAGTCGGGTATCTCACACTGTGAATGGAGATTGGAGTCGGGTATCTCACACTGTGAATGGAGATTGGAGTCGGGTATCTCACACTGTGAATGGAGATTGGAGTCGGGTATCTCACACTGTGAATGGAGATTGGAGTCGGGTATCTCACACTGTGAATGGAGATTGGAGTCGGGTATCTCACACTGTGAATGGAGATTGGAGTCGGGTATCTCACACTGTGAATGGAGATTGGAGTCGGGTATCTCACACTGTGAATGGAGATTGGAGTCGGGTATCTCACACTGTGAATGGAGATTGGAGTCGGGTATCTCACACTGTGAATGGAGATTGGAGTCGGGTATCTCACACTGTGAATGGAGATTGGAGTCGGGTATCTCACACTGTGAATGGAGATTGGAGTCGGGTATCTCACACTGTGAATGGAGATTGGAGTCGGGTATCTCACACTGTGAATGGAGATTGGAGTCGGGTATCTCACACTGTGAATGGAGATTGGAGTCGGGTATCTCACACTGTGAATGGAGATTGGAGTCGGGTATCTCACACTGTGAATGGAGATTGGAGTCGGGTATCTCACACTGTGAATGGAGATTGGAGTCGGGTATCTCACACTGTGAATGGAGATTGGAGTCGGGTATCTCACACTGTGAATGGAGATTGGAGTCGGGTATCTCACACTGTGAATGGAGATTGGAGTCGGGTATCTCACACTGTGAATGGAGATTGGAGTCGGGTATCTCACACTGTGAATGGAGATTGGAGTCGGGTATCTCACACTGTGAATGGAGATTGGAGTCGGGTATCTCACACTGTGAATGGAGATTGGAGTCGGGTATCTCACACTGTGAATGGAGATTGGAGTCGGGTATCTCACACTGTGAATGGAGATTGGAGTCGGGTATCTCACACTGTGAATGGAGATTGGAGTCGGGTATCTCACACTGTGAATGGAGATTGGAGTCGGGTATCTCACACTGTGAATGGAGATTGGAGTCGGGTATCTCACACTGTGAATGGAGATTGGAGTCGGGTATCTCACACTGTGAATGGAGATTGGAGTCGGGTATCTCACACTGTGAATGGAGATTGGAGTCGGGTATCTCACACTGTGAATGGAGATTGGAGTCGGGTATCTCACACTGTGAATGGAGATTGGAGTCGGGTATCTCACACTGTGAATGGAGATTGGAGTCGGGTATCTCACACTGTGAATGGAGATTGGAGTCGGGTATCTCACACTGTGAATGGAGATTGGAGTCGGGTATCTCACACTGTGAATGGAGATTGGAGTCGGGTATCTCACACTGTGAATGGAGATTGGAGTCGGGTATCTCACACTGTGAATGGAGATTGGAGTCGGGTATCTCACACTGTGAATGGAGATTGGAGTCGGGTATCTCACACTGTGAATGGAGATTGGAGTCGGGTATCTCACACTGTGAATGGAGATTGGAGTCGGGTATCTCACACTGTGAATGGAGATTGGAGTCGGGTATCTCACACTGTGAATGGAGATTGGAGTCGGGTATCTCACACTGTGAATGGAGATTGGAGTCGGGTATCTCACACTGTGAATGGAGATTGGAGTCGGGTATCTCACACTGTGAATGGAGATTGGAGTCGGGTATCTCACACTGTGAATGGAGATTGGAGTCGGGTATCTCACACTGTGAATGGAGATTGGAGTCGGGTATCTCACACTGTGAATGGAGATTGGAGTCGGGTATCTCACACTGTGAATGGAGATTGGAGTCGGGTATCTCACACTGTGAATGGAGATTGGAGTCGGGTATCTCACACTGTGAATGGAGATTGGAGTCGGGTATCTCACACTGTGAATGGAGATTGGAGTCGGGTATCTCACACTGTGAATGGAGATTGGAGTCGGGTATCTCACACTGTGAATGGAGATTGGAGTCGGGTATCTCACACTGTGAATGGAGATTGGAGTCGGGTATCTCACACTGTGAATGGAGATTGGAGTCGGGTATCTCACACTGTGAATGGAGATTGGAGTCGGGTATCTCACACTGTGAATGGAGATTGGAGTCGGGTATCTCACACTGTGAATGGAGATTGGAGTCGGGTATCTCACACTGTGAATGGAGATTGGAGTCGGGTATCTCACACTGTGAATGGAGATTGGAGTCGGGTATCTCACACTGTGAATGGAGATTGGAGTCGGGTATCTCACACTGTGAATGGAGATTGGAGTCGGGTATCTCACACTGTGAATGGAGATTGGAGTCGGGTATCTCACACTGTGAATGGAGATTGGAGTCGGGTATCTCACACTGTGAATGGAGATTGGAGTCGGGTATCTCACACTGTGAATGGAGATTGGAGTCGGGTATCTCACACTGTGAATGGAGATTGGAGTCGGGTATCTCACACTGTGAATGGAGATTGGAGTCGGGTATCTCACACTGTGAATGGAGATTGGAGTCGGGTATCTCACACTGTGAATGGAGATTGGAGTCGGGTATCTCACACTGTGAATGGAGATTGGAGTCGGGTATCTCACACTGTGAATGGAGATTGGAGTCGGGTATCTCACACTGTGAATGGAGATTGGAGTCGGGTATCTCACACTGTGAATGGAGATTGGAGTCGGGTATCTCACACTGTGAATGGAGATTGGAGTCGGGTATCTCACACTGTGAATGGAGATTGGAGTCGGGTATCTCACACTGTGAATGGAGATTGGAGTCGGGTATCTCACACTGTGAATGGAGATTGGAGTCGGGTATCTCACACTGTGAATGGAGATTGGAGTCGGGTATCTCACACTGTGAATGGAGATTGGAGTCGGGTATCTCACACTGTGAATGGAGATTGGAGTCGGGTATCTCACACTGTGAATGGAGATTGGAGTCGGGTATCTCACACTGTGAATGGAGATTGGAGTCGGGTATCTCACACTGTGAATGGAGATTGGAGTCGGGTATCTCACACTGTGAATGGAGATTGGAGTCGGGTATCTCACACTGTGAATGGAGATTGGAGTCGGGTATCTCACACTGTGAATGGAGATTGGAGTCGGGTATCTCACACTGTGAATGGAGATTGGAGTCGGGTATCTCACACTGTGAATGGAGATTGGAGTCGGGTATCTCACACTGTGAATGGAGATTGGAGTCGGGTATCTCACACTGTGAATGGAGATTGGAGTCGGGTATCTCACACTGTGAATGGAGATTGGAGTCGGGTATCTCACACTGTGAATGGAGATTGGAGTCGGGTATCTCACACTGTGAATGGAGATTGGAGTCGGGTATCTCACACTGTGAATGGAGATTGGAGTCGGGTATCTCACACTGTGAATGGAGATTGGAGTCGGGTATCTCACACTGTGAATGGAGATTGGAGTCGGGTATCTCACACTGTGAATGGAGATTGGAGTCGGGTATCTCACACTGTGAATGGAGATTGGAGTCGGGTATCTCACACTGTGAATGGAGATTGGAGTCGGGTATCTCACACTGTGAATGGAGATTGGAGTCGGGTATCTCACACTGTGAATGGAGATTGGAGTCGGGTATCTCACACTGTGAATGGAGATTGGAGTCGGGTATCTCACACTGTGAATGGAGATTGGAGTCGGGTATCTCACACTGTGAATGGAGATTGGAGTCGGGTATCTCACACTGTGAATGGAGATTGGAGTCGGGTATCTCACACTGTGAATGGAGATTGGAGTCGGGTATCTCACACTGTGAATGGAGATTGGAGTCGGGTATCTCACACTGTGAATGGAGATTGGAGTCGGGTATCTCACACTGTGAATGGAGATTGGAGTCGGGTATCTCACACTGTGAATGGAGATTGGAGTCGGGTATCTCACACTGTGAATGGAGATTGGAGTCGGGTATCTCACACTGTGAATGGAGATTGGAGTCGGGTATCTCACACTGTGAATGGAGATTGGAGTCGGGTATCTCACACTGTGAATGGAGATTGGAGTCGGGTATCTCACACTGTGAATGGAGATTGGAGTCGGGTATCTCACACTGTGAATGGAGATTGGAGTCGGGTATCTCACACTGTGAATGGAGATTGGAGTCGGGTATCTCACACTGTGAATGGAGATTGGAGTCGGGTATCTCACACTGTGAATGGAGATTGGAGTCGGGTATCTCACACTGTGAATGGAGATTGGAGTCGGGTATCTCACACTGTGAATGGAGATTGGAGTCGGGTATCTCACACTGTGAATGGAGATTGGAGTCGGGTATCTCACACTGTGAATGGAGATTGGAGTCGGGTATCTCACACTGTGAATGGAGATTGGAGTCGGGTATCTCACACTGTGAATGGAGATTGGAGTCGGGTATCTCACACTGTGAATGGAGATTGGAGTCGGGTATCTCACACTGTGAATGGAGATTGGAGTCGGGTATCTCACACTGTGAATGGAGATTGGAGTCGGGTATCTCACACTGTGAATGGAGATTGGAGTCGGGTATCTCACACTGTGAATGGAGATTGGAGTCGGGTATCTCACACTGTGAATGGAGATTGGAGTCGGGTATCTCACACTGTGAATGGAGATTGGAGTCGGGTATCTCACACTGTGAATGGAGATTGGAGTCGGGTATCTCACACTGTGAATGGAGATTGGAGTCGGGTATCTCACACTGTGAATGGAGATTGGAGTCGGGTATCTCACACTGTGAATGGAGATTGGAGTCGGGTATCTCACACTGTGAATGGAGATTGGAGTCGGGTATCTCACACTGTGAATGGAGATTGGAGTCGGGTATCTCACACTGTGAATGGAGATTGGAGTCGGGTATCTCACACTGTGAATGGAGATTGGAGTCGGGTATCTCACACTGTGAATGGAGATTGGAGTCGGGTATCTCACACTGTGAATGGAGATTGGAGTCGGGTATCTCACACTGTGAATGGAGATTGGAGTCGGGTATCTCACACTGTGAATGGAGATTGGAGTCGGGTATCTCACACTGTGAATGGAGATTGGAGTCGGGTATCTCACACTGTGAATGGAGATTGGAGTCGGGTATCTCACACTGTGAATGGAGATTGGAGTCGGGTATCTCACACTGTGAATGGAGATTGGAGTCGGGTATCTCACACTGTGAATGGAGATTGGAGTCGGGTATCTCACACTGTGAATGGAGATTGGAGTCGGGTATCTCACACTGTGAATGGAGATTGGAGTCGGGTATCTCACACTGTGAATGGAGATTGGAGTCGGGTATCTCACACTGTGAATGGAGATTGGAGTCGGGTATCTCACACTGTGAATGGAGATTGGAGTCGGGTATCTCACACTGTGAATGGAGATTGGAGTCGGGTATCTCACACTGTGAATGGAGATTGGAGTCGGGTATCTCACACTGTGAATGGAGATTGGAGTCGGGTATCTCACACTGTGAATGGAGATTGGAGTCGGGTATCTCACACTGTGAATGGAGATTGGAGTCGGGTATCTCACACTGTGAATGGAGATTGGAGTCGGGTATCTCACACTGTGAATGGAGATTGGAGTCGGGTATCTCACACTGTGAATGGAGATTGGAGTCGGGTATCTCACACTGTGAATGGAGATTGGAGTCGGGTATCTCACACTGTGAATGGAGATTGGAGTCGGGTATCTCACACTGTGAATGGAGATTGGAGTCGGGTATCTCACACTGTGAATGGAGATTGGAGTCGGGTATCTCACACTGTGAATGGAGATTGGAGTCGGGTATCTCACACTGTGAATGGAGATTGGAGTCGGGTATCTCACACTGTGAATGGAGATTGGAGTCGGGTATCTCACACTGTGAATGGAGATTGGAGTCGGGTATCTCACACTGTGAATGGAGATTGGAGTCGGGTATCTCACACTGTGAATGGAGATTGGAGTCGGGTATCTCACACTGTGAATGGAGATTGGAGTCGGGTATCTCACACTGTGAATGGAGATTGGAGTCGGGTATCTCACACTGTGAATGGAGATTGGAGTCGGGTATCTCACACTGTGAATGGAGATTGGAGTCGGGTATCTCACACTGTGAATGGAGATTGGAGTCGGGTATCTCACACTGTGAATGGAGATTGGAGTCGGGTATCTCACACTGTGAATGGAGATTGGAGTCGGGTATCTCACACTGTGAATGGAGATTGGAGTCGGGTATCTCACACTGTGAATGGAGATTGGAGTCGGGTATCTCACACTGTGAATGGAGATTGGAGTCGGGTATCTCACACTGTGAATGGAGATTGGAGTCGGGTATCTCACACTGTGAATGGAGATTGGAGTCGGGTATCTCACACTGTGAATGGAGATTGGAGTCGGGTATCTCACACTGTGAATGGAGATTGGAGTCGGGTATCTCACACTGTGAATGGAGATTGGAGTCGGGTATCTCACACTGTGAATGGAGATTGGAGTCGGGTATCTCACACTGTGAATGGAGATTGGAGTCGGGTATCTCACACTGTGAATGGAGATTGGAGTCGGGTATCTCACACTGTGAATGGAGATTGGAGTCGGGTATCTCACACTGTGAATGGAGATTGGAGTCGGGTATCTCACACTGTGAATGGAGATTGGAGTCGGGTATCTCACACTGTGAATGGAGATTGGAGTCGGGTATCTCACACTGTGAATGGAGATTGGAGTCGGGTATCTCACACTGTGAATGGAGATTGGAGTCGGGTATCTCACACTGTGAATGGAGATTGGAGTCGGGTATCTCACACTGTGAATGGAGATTGGAGTCGGGTATCTCACACTGTGAATGGAGATTGGAGTCGGGTATCTCACACTGTGAATGGAGATTGGAGTCGGGTATCTCACACTGTGAATGGAGATTGGAGTCGGGTATCTCACACTGTGAATGGAGATTGGAGTCGGGTATCTCACACTGTGAATGGAGATTGGAGTCGGGTATCTCACACTGTGAATGGAGATTGGAGTCGGGTATCTCACACTGTGAATGGAGATTGGAGTCGGGTATCTCACACTGTGAATGGAGATTGGAGTCGGGTATCTCACACTGTGAATGGAGATTGGAGTCGGGTATCTCACACTGTGAATGGAGATTGGAGTCGGGTATCTCACACTGTGAATGGAGATTGGAGTCGGGTATCTCACACTGTGAATGGAGATTGGAGTCGGGTATCTCACACTGTGAATGGAGATTGGAGTCGGGTATCTCACACTGTGAATGGAGATTGGAGTCGGGTATCTCACACTGTGAATGGAGATTGGAGTCGGGTATCTCACACTGTGAATGGAGATTGGAGTCGGGTATCTCACACTGTGAATGGAGATTGGAGTCGGGTATCTCACACTGTGAATGGAGATTGGAGTCGGGTATCTCACACTGTGAATGGAGATTGGAGTCGGGTATCTCACACTGTGAATGGAGATTGGAGTCGGGTATCTCACACTGTGAATGGAGATTGGAGTCGGGTATCTCACACTGTGAATGGAGATTGGAGTCGGGTATCTCACACTGTGAATGGAGATTGGAGTCGGGTATCTCACACTGTGAATGGAGATTGGAGTCGGGTATCTCACACTGTGAATGGAGATTGGAGTCGGGTATCTCACACTGTGAATGGAGATTGGAGTCGGGTATCTCACACTGTGAATGGAGATTGGAGTCGGGTATCTCACACTGTGAATGGAGATTGGAGTCGGGTATCTCACACTGTGAATGGAGATTGGAGTCGGGTATCTCACACTGTGAATGGAGATTGGAGTCGGGTATCTCACACTGTGAATGGAGATTGGAGTCGGGTATCTCACACTGTGAATGGAGATTGGAGTCGGGTATCTCACACTGTGAATGGAGATTGGAGTCGGGTATCTCACACTGTGAATGGAGATTGGAGTCGGGTATCTCACACTGTGAATGGAGATTGGAGTCGGGTATCTCACACTGTGAATGGAGATTGGAGTCGGGTATCTCACACTGTGAATGGAGATTGGAGTCGGGTATCTCACACTGTGAATGGAGATTGGAGTCGGGTATCTCACACTGTGAATGGAGATTGGAGTCGGGTATCTCACACTGTGAATGGAGATTGGAGTCGGGTATCTCACACTGTGAATGGAGATTGGAGTCGGGTATCTCACACTGTGAATGGAGATTGGAGTCGGGTATCTCACACTGTGAATGGAGATTGGAGTCGGGTATCTCACACTGTGAATGGAGATTGGAGTCGGGTATCTCACACTGTGAATGGAGATTGGAGTCGGGTATCTCACACTGTGAATGGAGATTGGAGTCGGGTATCTCACACTGTGAATGGAGATTGGAGTCGGGTATCTCACACTGTGAATGGAGATTGGAGTCGGGTATCTCACACTGTGAATGGAGATTGGAGTCGGGTATCTCACACTGTGAATGGAGATTGGAGTCGGGTATCTCACACTGTGAATGGAGATTGGAGTCGGGTATCTCACACTGTGAATGGAGATTGGAGTCGGGTATCTCACACTGTGAATGGAGATTGGAGTCGGGTATCTCACACTGTGAATGGAGATTGGAGTCGGGTATCTCACACTGTGAATGGAGATTGGAGTCGGGTATCTCACACTGTGAATGGAGATTGGAGTCGGGTATCTCACACTGTGAATGGAGATTGGAGTCGGGTATCTCACACTGTGAATGGAGATTGGAGTCGGGTATCTCACACTGTGAATGGAGATTGGAGTCGGGTATCTCACACTGTGAATGGAGATTGGAGTCGGGTATCTCACACTGTGAATGGAGATTGGAGTCGGGTATCTCACACTGTGAATGGAGATTGGAGTCGGGTATCTCACACTGTGAATGGAGATTGGAGTCGGGTATCTCACACTGTGAATGGAGATTGGAGTCGGGTATCTCACACTGTGAATGGAGATTGGAGTCGGGTATCTCACACTGTGAATGGAGATTGGAGTCGGGTATCTCACACTGTGAATGGAGATTGGAGTCGGGTATCTCACACTGTGAATGGAGATTGGAGTCGGGTATCTCACACTGTGAATGGAGATTGGAGTCGGGTATCTCACACTGTGAATGGAGATTGGAGTCGGGTATCTCACACTGTGAATGGAGATTGGAGTCGGGTATCTCACACTGTGAATGGAGATTGGAGTCGGGTATCTCACACTGTGAATGGAGATTGGAGTCGGGTATCTCACACTGTGAATGGAGATTGGAGTCGGGTATCTCACACTGTGAATGGAGATTGGAGTCGGGTATCTCACACTGTGAATGGAGATTGGAGTCGGGTATCTCACACTGTGAATGGAGATTGGAGTCGGGTATCTCACACTGTGAATGGAGATTGGAGTCGGGTATCTCACACTGTGAATGGAGATTGGAGTCGGGTATCTCACACTGTGAATGGAGATTGGAGTCGGGTATCTCACACTGTGAATGGAGATTGGAGTCGGGTATCTCACACTGTGAATGGAGATTGGAGTCGGGTATCTCACACTGTGAATGGAGATTGGAGTCGGGTATCTCACACTGTGAATGGAGATTGGAGTCGGGTATCTCACACTGTGAATGGAGATTGGAGTCGGGTATCTCACACTGTGAATGGAGATTGGAGTCGGGTATCTCACACTGTGAATGGAGATTGGAGTCGGGTATCTCACACTGTGAATGGAGATTGGAGTCGGGTATCTCACACTGTGAATGGAGATTGGAGTCGGGTATCTCACACTGTGAATGGAGATTGGAGTCGGGTATCTCACACTGTGAATGGAGATTGGAGTCGGGTATCTCACACTGTGAATGGAGATTGGAGTCGGGTATCTCACACTGTGAATGGAGATTGGAGTCGGGTATCTCACACTGTGAATGGAGATTGGAGTCGGGTATCTCACACTGTGAATGGAGATTGGAGTCGGGTATCTCACACTGTGAATGGAGATTGGAGTCGGGTATCTCACACTGTGAATGGAGATTGGAGTCGGGTATCTCACACTGTGAATGGAGATTGGAGTCGGGTATCTCACACTGTGAATGGAGATTGGAGTCGGGTATCTCACACTGTGAATGGAGATTGGAGTCGGGTATCTCACACTGTGAATGGAGATTGGAGTCGGGTATCTCACACTGTGAATGGAGATTGGAGTCGGGTATCTCACACTGTGAATGGAGATTGGAGTCGGGTATCTCACACTGTGAATGGAGATTGGAGTCGGGTATCTCACACTGTGAATGGAGATTGGAGTCGGGTATCTCACACTGTGAATGGAGATTGGAGTCGGGTATCTCACACTGTGAATGGAGATTGGAGTCGGGTATCTCACACTGTGAATGGAGATTGGAGTCGGGTATCTCACACTGTGAATGGAGATTGGAGTCGGGTATCTCACACTGTGAATGGAGATTGGAGTCGGGTATCTCACACTGTGAATGGAGATTGGAGTCGGGTATCTCACACTGTGAATGGAGATTGGAGTCGGGTATCTCACACTGTGAATGGAGATTGGAGTCGGGTATCTCACACTGTGAATGGAGATTGGAGTCGGGTATCTCACACTGTGAATGGAGATTGGAGTCGGGTATCTCACACTGTGAATGGAGATTGGAGTCGGGTATCTCACACTGTGAATGGAGATTGGAGTCGGGTATCTCACACTGTGAATGGAGATTGGAGTCGGGTATCTCACACTGTGAATGGAGATTGGAGTCGGGTATCTCACACTGTGAATGGAGATTGGAGTCGGGTATCTCACACTGTGAATGGAGATTGGAGTCGGGTATCTCACACTGTGAATGGAGATTGGAGTCGGGTATCTCACACTGTGAATGGAGATTGGAGTCGGGTATCTCACACTGTGAATGGAGATTGGAGTCGGGTATCTCACACTGTGAATGGAGATTGGAGTCGGGTATCTCACACTGTGAATGGAGATTGGAGTCGGGTATCTCACACTGTGAATGGAGATTGGAGTCGGGTATCTCACACTGTGAATGGAGATTGGAGTCGGGTATCTCACACTGTGAATGGAGATTGGAGTCGGGTATCTCACACTGTGAATGGAGATTGGAGTCGGGTATCTCACACTGTGAATGGAGATTGGAGTCGGGTATCTCACACTGTGAATGGAGATTGGAGTCGGGTATCTCACACTGTGAATGGAGATTGGAGTCGGGTATCTCACACTGTGAATGGAGATTGGAGTCGGGTATCTCACACTGTGAATGGAGATTGGAGTCGGGTATCTCACACTGTGAATGGAGATTGGAGTCGGGTATCTCACACTGTGAATGGAGATTGGAGTCGGGTATCTCACACTGTGAATGGAGATTGGAGTCGGGTATCTCACACTGTGAATGGAGATTGGAGTCGGGTATCTCACACTGTGAATGGAGATTGGAGTCGGGTATCTCACACTGTGAATGGAGATTGGAGTCGGGTATCTCACACTGTGAATGGAGATTGGAGTCGGGTATCTCACACTGTGAATGGAGATTGGAGTCGGGTATCTCACACTGTGAATGGAGATTGGAGTCGGGTATCTCACACTGTGAATGGAGATTGGAGTCGGGTATCTCACACTGTGAATGGAGATTGGAGTCGGGTATCTCACACTGTGAATGGAGATTGGAGTCGGGTATCTCACACTGTGAATGGAGATTGGAGTCGGGTATCTCACACTGTGAATGGAGATTGGAGTCGGGTATCTCACACTGTGAATGGAGATTGGAGTCGGGTATCTCACACTGTGAATGGAGATTGGAGTCGGGTATCTCACACTGTGAATGGAGATTGGAGTCGGGTATCTCACACTGTGAATGGAGATTGGAGTCGGGTATCTCACACTGTGAATGGAGATTGGAGTCGGGTATCTCACACTGTGAATGGAGATTGGAGTCGGGTATCTCACACTGTGAATGGAGATTGGAGTCGGGTATCTCACACTGTGAATGGAGATTGGAGTCGGGTATCTCACACTGTGAATGGAGATTGGAGTCGGGTATCTCACACTGTGAATGGAGATTGGAGTCGGGTATCTCACACTGTGAATGGAGATTGGAGTCGGGTATCTCACACTGTGAATGGAGATTGGAGTCGGGTATCTCACACTGTGAATGGAGATTGGAGTCGGGTATCTCACACTGTGAATGGAGATTGGAGTCGGGTATCTCACACTGTGAATGGAGATTGGAGTCGGGTATCTCACACTGTGAATGGAGATTGGAGTCGGGTATCTCACACTGTGAATGGAGATTGGAGTCGGGTATCTCACACTGTGAATGGAGATTGGAGTCGGGTATCTCACACTGTGAATGGAGATTGGAGTCGGGTATCTCACACTGTGAATGGAGATTGGAGTCGGGTATCTCACACTGTGAATGGAGATTGGAGTCGGGTATCTCACACTGTGAATGGAGATTGGAGTCGGGTATCTCACACTGTGAATGGAGATTGGAGTCGGGTATCTCACACTGTGAATGGAGATTGGAGTCGGGTATCTCACACTGTGAATGGAGATTGGAGTCGGGTATCTCACACTGTGAATGGAGATTGGAGTCGGGTATCTCACACTGTGAATGGAGATTGGAGTCGGGTATCTCACACTGTGAATGGAGATTGGAGTCGGGTATCTCACACTGTGAATGGAGATTGGAGTCGGGTATCTCACACTGTGAATGGAGATTGGAGTCGGGTATCTCACACTGTGAATGGAGATTGGAGTCGGGTATCTCACACTGTGAATGGAGATTGGAGTCGGGTATCTCACACTGTGAATGGAGATTGGAGTCGGGTATCTCACACTGTGAATGGAGATTGGAGTCGGGTATCTCACACTGTGAATGGAGATTGGAGTCGGGTATCTCACACTGTGAATGGAGATTGGAGTCGGGTATCTCACACTGTGAATGGAGATTGGAGTCGGGTATCTCACACTGTGAATGGAGATTGGAGTCGGGTATCTCACACTGTGAATGGAGATTGGAGTCGGGTATCTCACACTGTGAATGGAGATTGGAGTCGGGTATCTCACACTGTGAATGGAGATTGGAGTCGGGTATCTCACACTGTGAATGGAGATTGGAGTCGGGTATCTCACACTGTGAATGGAGATTGGAGTCGGGTATCTCACACTGTGAATGGAGATTGGAGTCGGGTATCTCACACTGTGAATGGAGATTGGAGTCGGGTATCTCACACTGTGAATGGAGATTGGAGTCGGGTATCTCACACTGTGAATGGAGATTGGAGTCGGGTATCTCACACTGTGAATGGAGATTGGAGTCGGGTATCTCACACTGTGAATGGAGATTGGAGTCGGGTATCTCACACTGTGAATGGAGATTGGAGTCGGGTATCTCACACTGTGAATGGAGATTGGAGTCGGGTATCTCACACTGTGAATGGAGATTGGAGTCGGGTATCTCACACTGTGAATGGAGATTGGAGTCGGGTATCTCACACTGTGAATGGAGATTGGAGTCGGGTATCTCACACTGTGAATGGAGATTGGAGTCGGGTATCTCACACTGTGAATGGAGATTGGAGTCGGGTATCTCACACTGTGAATGGAGATTGGAGTCGGGTATCTCACACTGTGAATGGAGATTGGAGTCGGGTATCTCACACTGTGAATGGAGATTGGAGTCGGGTATCTCACACTGTGAATGGAGATTGGAGTCGGGTATCTCACACTGTGAATGGAGATTGGAGTCGGGTATCTCACACTGTGAATGGAGATTGGAGTCGGGTATCTCACACTGTGAATGGAGATTGGAGTCGGGTATCTCACACTGTGAATGGAGATTGGAGTCGGGTATCTCACACTGTGAATGGAGATTGGAGTCGGGTATCTCACACTGTGAATGGAGATTGGAGTCGGGTATCTCACACTGTGAATGGAGATTGGAGTCGGGTATCTCACACTGTGAATGGAGATTGGAGTCGGGTATCTCACACTGTGAATGGAGATTGGAGTCGGGTATCTCACACTGTGAATGGAGATTGGAGTCGGGTATCTCACACTGTGAATGGAGATTGGAGTCGGGTATCTCACACTGTGAATGGAGATTGGAGTCGGGTATCTCACACTGTGAATGGAGATTGGAGTCGGGTATCTCACACTGTGAATGGAGATTGGAGTCGGGTATCTCACACTGTGAATGGAGATTGGAGTCGGGTATCTCACACTGTGAATGGAGATTGGAGTCGGGTATCTCACACTGTGAATGGAGATTGGAGTCGGGTATCTCACACTGTGAATGGAGATTGGAGTCGGGTATCTCACACTGTGAATGGAGATTGGAGTCGGGTATCTCACACTGTGAATGGAGATTGGAGTCGGGTATCTCACACTGTGAATGGAGATTGGAGTCGGGTATCTCACACTGTGAATGGAGATTGGAGTCGGGTATCTCACACTGTGAATGGAGATTGGAGTCGGGTATCTCACACTGTGAATGGAGATTGGAGTCGGGTATCTCACACTGTGAATGGAGATTGGAGTCGGGTATCTCACACTGTGAATGGAGATTGGAGTCGGGTATCTCACACTGTGAATGGAGATTGGAGTCGGGTATCTCACACTGTGAATGGAGATTGGAGTCGGGTATCTCACACTGTGAATGGAGATTGGAGTCGGGTATCTCACACTGTGAATGGAGATTGGAGTCGGGTATCTCACACTGTGAATGGAGATTGGAGTCGGGTATCTCACACTGTGAATGGAGATTGGAGTCGGGTATCTCACACTGTGAATGGAGATTGGAGTCGGGTATCTCGCACTGTGAATGGAGATTGGAGTCGGGTATCTCACACTGTGAATGGAGATTGGAGTCGGGTATCTCACACTGTGAATGGAGATTGGAGTCGGGTATCTCACACTGTGAATGGAGATTGGAGTCGGGTATCTCACACTGTGAATGGAGATTGGAGTCGGGTATCTCACACTGTGAATGGAGATTGGAGTCGGGTATCTCACACTGTGAATGGAGATTGGAGTCGGGTATCTCACACTGTGAATGGAGATTGGAGTCGGGTATCTCACACTGTGAATGGAGATTGGAGTCGGGTATCTCACACTGTGAATGGAGATTGGAGTCGGGTATCTCACACTGTGAATGGAGATTGGAGTCGGGTATCTCACACTGTGAATGGAGATTGGAGTCGGGTATCTCACACTGTGAATGGAGATTGGAGTCGGGTATCTCACACTGTGAATGGAGATTGGAGTCGGGTATCTCACACTGTGAATGGAGATTGGAGTCGGGTATCTCACACTGTGAATGGAGATTGGAGTCGGGTATCTCACACTGTGAATGGAGATTGGAGTCGGGTATCTCACACTGTGAATGGAGATTGGAGTCGGGTATCTCACACTGTGAATGGAGATTGGAGTCGGGTATCTCACACTGTGAATGGAGATTGGAGTCGGGTATCTCACACTGTGAATGGAGATTGGAGTCGGGTATCTCACACTGTGAATGGAGATTGGAGTCGGGTATCTCACACTGTGAATGGAGATTGGAGTCGGGTATCTCACACTGTGAATGGAGATTGGAGTCGGGTATCTCACACTGTGAATGGAGATTGGAGTCGGGTATCTCACACTGTGAATGGAGATTGGAGTCGGGTATCTCACACTGTGAATGGAGATTGGAGTCGGGTATCTCACACTGTGAATGGAGATTGGAGTCGGGTATCTCGCACTGTGAATGGAGATTGGAGTCGGGTATCTCACACTGTGAATGGAGATTGGAGTCGGGTATCTCACACTGTGAATGGAGATTGGAGTCGGGTATCTCACACTGTGAATGGAGATTGGAGTCGGGTATCTCACACTGTGAATGGAGATTGGAGTCGGGTATCTCACACTGTGAATGGAGATTGGAGTCGGGTATCTCACACTGTGAATGGAGATTGGAGTCGGGTATCTCACACTGTGAATGGAGATTGGAGTCGGGTATCTCACACTGTGAATGGAGATTGGAGTCGGGTATCTCACACTGTGAATGGAGATTGGAGTCGGGTATCTCACACTGTGAATGGAGATTGGAGTCGGGTATCTCACACTGTGAATGGAGATTGGAGTCGGGTATCTCACACTGTGAATGGAGATTGGAGTCGGGTATCTCGCACTGTGAATGGAGATTGGAGTCGGGTATCTCACACTGTGAATGGAGATTGGAGTCGGGTATCTCACACTGTGAATGGAGATTGGAGTCGGGTATCTCACACTGTGAATGGAGATTGGAGTCGGGTATCTCACACTGTGAATGGAGATTGGAGTCGGGTATCTCACACTGTGAATGGAGATTGGAGTCGGGTATCTCACACTGTGAATGGAGATTGGAGTCGGGTATCTCACACTGTGAATGGAGATTGGAGTCGGGTATCTCACACTGTGAATGGAGATTGGAGTCGGGTATCTCACACTGTGAATGGAGATTGGAGTCGGGTATCTCACACTGTGAATGGAGATTGGAGTCGGGTATCTCACACTGTGAATGGAGATTGGAGTCGGGTATCTCACACTGTGAATGGAGATTGGAGTCGGGTATCTCACACTGTGAATGGAGATTGGAGTCGGGTATCTCACACTGTGAATGGAGATTGGAGTCGGGTATCTCACACTGTGAATGGAGATTGGAGTCGGGTATCTCACACTGTGAATGGAGATTGGAGTCGGGTATCTCACACTGTGAATGGAGATTGGAGTCGGGTATCTCACACTGTGAATGGAGATTGGAGTCGGGTATCTCACACTGTGAATGGAGATTGGAGTCGGGTATCTCACACTGTGAATGGAGATTGGAGTCGGGTATCTCACACTGTGAATGGAGATTGGAGTCGGGTATCTCACACTGTGAATGGAGATTGGAGTCGGGTATCTCACACTGTGAATGGAGATTGGAGTCGGGTATCTCACACTGTGAATGGAGATTGGAGTCGGGTATCTCACACTGTGAATGGAGATTGGAGTCGGGTATCTCACACTGTGAATGGAGATTGGAGTCGGGTATCTCACACTGTGAATGGAGATTGGAGTCGGGTATCTCACACTGTGAATGGAGATTGGAGTCGGGTATCTCACACTGTGAATGGAGATTGGAGTCGGGTATCTCACACTGTGAATGGAGATTGGAGTCGGGTATCTCACACTGTGAATGGAGATTGGAGTCGGGTATCTCACACTGTGAATGGAGATTGGAGTCGGGTATCTCACACTGTGAATGGAGATTGGAGTCGGGTATCTCACACTGTGAATGGAGATTGGAGTCGGGTATCTCACACTGTGAATGGAGATTGGAGTCGGGTATCTCACACTGTGAATGGAGATTGGAGTCGGGTATCTCACACTGTGAATGGAGATTGGAGTCGGGTATCTCACACTGTGAATGGAGATTGGAGTCGGGTATCTCACACTGTGAATGGAGATTGGAGTCGGGTATCTCACACTGTGAATGGAGATTGGAGTCGGGTATCTCACACTGTGAATGGAGATTGGAGTCGGGTATCTCACACTGTGAATGGAGATTGGAGTCGGGTATCTCACACTGTGAATGGAGATTGGAGTCGGGTATCTCACACTGTGAATGGAGATTGGAGTCGGGTATCTCACACTGTGAATGGAGATTGGAGTCGGGTATCTCACACTGTGAATGGAGATTGGAGTCGGGTATCTCGCACTGTGAATGGAGATTGGAGTCGGGTATCTCACACTGTGAATGGAGATTGGAGTCGGGTATCTCACACTGTGAATGGAGATTGGAGTCGGGTATCTCACACTGTGAATGGAGATTGGAGTCGGGTATCTCACACTGTGAATGGAGATTGGAGTCGGGTATCTCACACTGTGAATGGAGATTGGAGTCGGGTATCTCACACTGTGAATGGAGATTGGAGTCGGGTATCTCACACTGTGAATGGAGATTGGAGTCGGGTATCTCGCACTGTGAATGGAGATTGGAGTCGGGTATCTCACACTGTGAATGGAGATTGGAGTCGGGTATCTCGCACTGTGAATGGAGATTGGAGTCGGGTATCTCGCACTGTGAATGGAGATTGGAGTCGGGTATCTCACACTGTGAATGGAGATTGGAGTCGGGTATCTCACACTGTGAATGGAGATTGGAGTCGGGTATCTCGCACTGTGAATGGAGATTGGAGTCGGGTATCTCACACTGTGAATGGAGATTGGAGTCGGGTATCTCACACTGTGAATGGAGATTGGAGTCGGGTATCTCACACTGTGAATGGAGATTGGAGTCGGGTATCTCACATTGTGAATGGAGATTGGAGTCGGGTATCTCGCTCTGTGAATGGAGATTGGAGTCGGGTATCTCACACCATAAATTACTTTCTTTGAAAAAATACATTAGTGAAGGTTTTTGTATTATTAGAGGCTGTAAAGAAACAACTTCCACAAACACTGCAGGAAAGGATTAGTTACAGTTTTTATCTAAATAATGAGAGGTGTTAGCAATTGATGTCTCATTTGCTACAATTAGACAGAGGCATCAAGGAGATCCCAATCCTCTCCATTGCTCCAGAACAGAACGGCTGATGATTTTGTTGCTAAGAGCTGATTAAGTGGTTGAGTACAGACATGGCTTCTTGTACCATTCAGCCGAACATGGCTGCTGTCTCCCTTCACCTCTATTCCAGTGAGCAGCATCATTAGTGACTGACAATCCTTTGTGCTGTCACTTACTTTCACACAGACTGATGTCAAATGTAAGGAGCACACTGAAAATGGAGAAATTTTGGAGGAATGAGTAACTGAAATCTGGAGAAAGTAACTGAAAACCAGGAGTGTGAATGAGATATTTGTACAATGGAGGCTGCACCATTGTTATTTGACAATAAGATAGAGTCATGGAGACATTATGGCACAGGAGGAGGCCATTCCACCCATCTAGTCCATGCTGGCTAACTGTAGAGAGGTCCAGTCAGTCCCGTTCCCCCGCTCTCTCCCTGTGGCCCTGCAATTTTATTTCCCTCAAGTGTCCATCCGATTTGCTTTTGAAATCATTGATCTTCTCCACTCCCAGCACCCTGGTGGGCAGCGAGTTCCAGGTCATTTCCACTCATTGTGTAAAACATCTCTTCCTCACATCCGCCCCTGTATCTCTTGCCCAAAACCTTAAATCTGTGTCCCCTAATCTTTGTGCCATCAGCTAATCCGAACAGCTTTTCCTTGTCTACCTGGTCTAAACCTGTCATCATCTTATGAACCGCTTTAAAATCTCCTCTCAAACGCTTTTGCCCCAGGGAAAACAAGCCCAGTTTCTGGGACCTAACCTTGTAACTAAAACCTCTCACGCGACAACCATTCTAGTAAAGATGGTGCTTGTACTGAAAGTGAGAAGACACCAGTACTGGATCCACAGCAATATGAAAATGAGATGATGGGAACGACTCAAACCTCAGGATGTGAGCATCAGAAACTACAGTCAGAGAAGCTGAAAACCAAGAGGATACAAATGTTGAATAGTAAGTAGGAGAACTGAAAACAATCATGTGTGAAAACACAAACCCAGGTGACTGAAGGTGGAGAGATGCCTTGGAACTGGTATTTAGGAACCACAAGGTGATTGGATGGTTTAGTGCAGACAGATAGGACTTGGAGGGGTTTCTGAAATTGATCTAAAGAGGTCCCGGGGCACTGGGGTAGCAATCAATCAATTTATTTCAGACATTCACCGGGAAAATCAAAACTTTCCAGGAGGTAATATCTTTTTTCTCTCGATTGATGTTTTATTTAAGCGATTGAAAGTGGAATTGGGAGGTTGGGAAGCAGGGGTTATGCAAACGTTCCAGGGCTCCATATTCTTGAATCTCTTCCAGACCTTTGGCCATCTGACAGGATCCGGATCAGCTCCAGATTCATCTCCTGTCAATTGTTCCCGCCCAGCACAGTTGTATGAAAGGTTTGGGTTAAAGCTTTGAACCAGTGGTTACTGAACCAGGGGTCAGGGTGACTGCTGCTGATGTCGATTTCCCCTTATCCTTTATTTGAGGGGATGGGCGGTGGGGGGGTGGTGTTCTTACCCGATCCGGTTGCCTGCGATCCAGCCAGTGGTACACTCTGTGAACGAGCACTCCTCCACCGCTCGCCGCAGTTCCTCAGCTGTGGCCAGGCGTGCCCCCTGCTCTCTGCACAAGCCTTGTGCTGTGGTCATGTCCCATCGCGTGGTCCCATTCTGTGGCCGGAGTACGAACATCTTCCCTGGGACAAGACAAATGCAATAAGACACTGTCTGGGATTTCAGCTCCCGTCAGGTGGATTGAGAATGATCAAACTCCACCACTTCTGTCCATTTCACAATGTTACCGTTTTTATTGGCTTTGGGTCTCTTGGTTGGGAATTAGACCCATCGGGTGACCTTTACGTTGTCCTAATGAAGCTCAAAGGAAGCCTAAGGAACAACAAGCCATCTTTTAATTGGGCCCTGAACACTGGGTTCAATCATTTCAGATTATAATCACAGCTCCCAGTTTCTCAGCAGCAACTGTTGGTGATGATTCTGCTCAATCCCATTTCTCTAGGTACATCTTTTGTCTCTTTATTTGTCTCATTACCATCTCCGTTTGCCTTGTACGTCATCAAGTTTGTTATGTCATCTCTCCTGCCTTCCACCCAATCATAGGCCAGTCACCTGCCTTCCAACCAATCATAGACCAGTTACTTGCCTTCCAACCAATCATAGGCCCTTCACCTGCCTTCCAACCAATCATAGGCCCTTCACCTGCCTTCCAACCAATCATAGGTCTGTCACCTGCCTTCGACCCAATCATAGGCCTTTCTCCTGCCTTCCAACCAATCATAGGTCCTTCACCTGACTTCCAACCAATCATAGGCCCTTCTCCTGTCTCTGGTTGCTTAAAACTATAACTTCTTCCAGCTCTGACCTTAACTCTGTTTCTCTCTCTACAGATGCTGCCAGACCTGCTGAGTATTTCCAGCCTTTTCTGTTTTTATTTCAGATTTCCAGCATCCACAATCATTTGCTTTGATCTCCACTCTCACCCACGCAGTCTGACCCTGTACAACCTTATTACACATGTCCAGCTTTATCTGTTGAAATTATGTCACCCGCTCCCCCCTCTGGTTCTATATGTAGGGATTCTATTTATGGAAATGTGTAAAATGGCTTTTAGTTTATCAGAGACATGCAATTTCACAGAAATGTCAACAAAGAATCAGGTCATTCACCTAACCTGTCCATGTTAGTGTTCATTGTCCAATGGAGCAATATCTTAATCCCACATCCCAGCTCTGTTCCCATCACTTTATTCTCCTTTTGTTCAGCCACTTCTCTAGCCTATTCATAAATGCTGTCATGGTCATCACTTTAATCAATGACTCTGGTAGTGATCCTAGAGTCTCACAACACCATGTGTAAGGACAATCACTCCTGCTATCTCTCCCCCCAAATCTTTACTTAATCTCATCTCTATTTCCCATCATCCTGGGTCCCTCAGCAATTGGAATGTTTTAAATATTGCAATGTTGCAATTTTAAAAAATATTTTCAGTAATAATAATATTTTCTATTCCTTACGTCATATTGTGAGTCAGAAGGCCATGGATTTAGAGCATACCCCAAAGGCTTTAGCATGTAACTTGGGCTGAGACTCCAGTGCAGTAGTGAGGGAGTGCTGCACTGCCAGAGATGCTATCCTTCTGACCAGACCTTAAATGGAGGCCCTGTCTGCTTTGTCAGATGGATGTAAAACATCTCGATATTATAGAAAAAAAGAGCTGGGGGGCTGTCGCCAGTGCCCTGGCCATTATTTATCTCACGGCCAACATCACTAAAACAGATTACTTGGTCATTATCACTTTGTTGTTTGTGAGAGATTTCGATTTGCAAATTGGCTGCTGCATTCCCTGCATTAGAATTGTAACAACACTTCAAAAAAAGCATTTCATTGGTTGTAAAGTGTTTAGGGACATGAACTATAACCCAAACCCCTTTTCAGCTAATCAGATCAGGAGCACTCCCTTCACCTGAGTTTAAAATAATCACTTCCTGCAGACACTTACTTTGGCTCTCAGCAAGTGAACCATTCCTCCCTCAAGGAAGACAACCATCAAGAGCTGTTACCTTCTTCCAGATAGCCTTTTAAAATATTTATCAACTAGCTTCTAGTTACCCAGATATTATAAGCATCCAGGGGTCTCTCTTCAAAAAATCTATCTCCCCACTTTAGGAGTATACAAGAGAGGGGATCCTTAAAGTTGCATACAGAATACTATGCGAGCCAATATATTTTACTAAATTATTTACAAATTTATTACAGAATCATAACATGCAATAGACTTTAAAGTGGATAAGTACATTACAACATTAAAAAGATTATAGAAAGATGGAAAACATATTTTTAGTTCTAATATAGAATCCAGTAAAAGAAATTCTTAAAATGCTACAGACTAAAATCCCTTAGAATATCCATCAAATATTTAAAGTGTTGCCTTAAATCCTTGGGTAGTTCAGCTGTCTGACCTTAGTTGAAGTGTCCAGCTGCTCAGTCAGCCTGAGAAGTATTGAATTTTGATTTTTTTTTTCAACACTTCCCAGTTTCTGGGGGGAAGCCTCTATTTTCATGCCCCATTGAACTAAATTATACCATCGTTAGCAGCTATGGGTATTGTTCCTTTGTTTAAGCTCCACCCTTTTGATTATCCTTTATCATTCACTATTATTGATAATTAGTTAATTAGTGCAGATTGCCTTATTATGTGAACATTGTGAGCGTTTATCTGTTTGTAATGTTCCTAATATCAATCTTAATTAATTTCATTTTTGTAAAGTGATTTTTAAACTGGAACACAGAAATAGTCATTTTAAAGCTTTTTTTTTATTTTAGGTCATTTAAAAGCTACATTCAGGTAGCACCTGTCCTTGTAAAAAGGGTCTGATAATGTTCAATTCTGACTGTTAGAGGCCCATTAGCTTTTCATGATATCCTGAGCTGGATTTTAAAAGTCCTTTCTTAATAGAAAATGACAACAAGTTCCAGGCTGAACTATCATTAATGAATGTTACTATCCTTTTAACATTTCTTAGCTAAGGAATAAAGCATTCAAATCATGTAAAGACAGTCCTTATCAATACCTGTGTCCAAAAAGGAGGCTTTCTAAAATTCCAGTAAATTCTACAAACATGAAGTAATGCCCATCTGTCTTTAATTAAATTCAGTGCTGCCCCTGTGTGTGGGTGTGTGTGTGTGAACGGCTTCTAGGTAAAAAGGCCCTTTTTCCGCCTGTTTATTCAATTCTAAAGTATAATGTCCTAATCATATATTAATTTTACTTAATATCTATATTCTACCTAACTATCTCGATAATCCGTGACACCTGAAGATATGAAAGGCACTGTATCATTTCAGCTTTCTTCCTATTTCACATCCTGCTCTTTTTGAAACTATCTATAAAATTGAGTTTTTCTGAGTTGAATTTCAAAATAAAATGACAAATTAGAACCAGCAGTAAATATGGAATAAATGTAAAAAAAAACCTTTCAGTTAATACCAAGGATGTAAAACAAACTCATTAATGATCAGAGTCTGTGCACAATCAGGTCATGAAACTTTGTGATCCTCCTTTTTTGACCTCAAACCTTTTGGAATGTAATAAAAACTTGGGACTTAGCACAACATGGTTTGGTTCTGATCAGAGGACATATTTGTGCTTAGCATCTAAAAGGAATCAAAAAGTACAGCGATTTTATTACAATGTAAATTTCTTCAGAAACATGGCCTTGCACAGTTGTTACCCCAGTTAAAAAGGGTTCAATTGTGAGCTCAGGTTGTATGGACTGCACTCTAGAGAGAAACTATTCCCTCTGGTGGGGGGAGTCCGGAACAAGGGGAGCAGAGCCTTAAAATTAGAGCCAGGCAAGGTAGATGGGGATTAGATGCAGCCCTGACCTAATCGAAATGGCTACAGAACAGGCTGGTGGGGCTGAATAGCAACCTCCTGTTCATTCAATCTAAACAATATTCATGGATCAGGTTCGTATCAAATAGGCGCAGGGCTTGGAGAGAGTGCAGAGGAGATTTACCAGAATGTCACCAGGGTTGAGGAACTTCAGTTATAGGAAGAGTCTGGAGAAGCTGGGGTTGTTCCCCTGAGAGCAGAAGAAGGATAAGGGAAGATTTATTACAGTAAAAGCGACATACTGCCGATGCTGGAAATCTGAAACAAAAACAGAAAATGCTGGAAAAACTCAGCAGTTCTAACATGCCAGAGTTAACATTTCGGGTCCTTATGACTCTTAAGAAGTCATACCGACTCCAAACGTTAACTGTTCTTCTCTCTCCACAGATGCCGTTAGACCTGCTGAGCTTTTCCAAGACTTATTAGAGGGCGTTTAAATCTATGAAGAGTTTTGAAAGAGTAAATAAGGAGAAATTGTTTCACCAGGCGACACAGATTTAAGATAATTGACAAAGGCGCCAGAGGGGAGATGAGGAGAACTGATTTTACGCAATGAGCTGTTTTAATCTGGAAGCAGATTTAAGAACTTCCAGAAGGGAATTGTATAAATACTTCAAAAGAAAACAAATGCTGCTTCTATGATTCCACCACTAAAGAATCCGCTAACTTTCCTAATCGCTAGCCTGCATCCTTAGCAACGCTCAGAAAATTACTTTGGAAAACAAGTTCAACTTGACACAAAATCCCACCGAAAAATGAGAGTTTCCAACGAGCCTGTTTGCAAACTTTCATTATCAGAGGCGGTGTGAGCGGACTGACCGTGTGCTCGGACCTGGATACCGGAGATGATGAGAAGACACAGCATCTTGGCGAGGAGGAAGTAGAGGTGACAGCGTGGAGCCATCGCCGGGATCCTGGCGCGGTGCATGAGGCCGAGCTGGACAGGGTAGAGCCACACACACACACACACACACACAGAGAGAGAGAGAGAGAGAGTGAGAGAGACCCAGGGCGGACACACAGGTGAGTACAGGGCGAATCCACACACAGGGCAGGCGGGGAGAGGCAGGAGGACTAGAAGCCGAGAGGAAGGTCGCCGACGGTTTTATTCACAGGACATTGTGCAGGGAGGGTAACTTTTAGAGCGATGTGAAAATTCGCACCGCTCCGACAATAAACAGACGGCTGCTGGTGTGAACCTCAGGGAGGAAGCGGAGGGGAAAAAAAAAAATCCCCAAACTTGCAAAGCCCATCGCGGAAGAAACCCAAACCGAGGAGCAGCCAGTGCGGGGAACCCGATCCAAATCATTCCCAGCGTCATTTCATTTCCGTTTCTTCCCCCCACCCCCCACCCCCAACCCCCTGTGTTTGTCTTTCGCGGTCTCTGAGTTTCACCTCAGCAGAATTTCCAAAGGGCTGGAAACCAGGTTGGGACTCGGGATTCAGGGCTGTGCAAAACCTTAGTTCCCGGGAGATTTGGGGAGAGCCCGTGGCAAAAGCAACAACCTGCGTTTATATAGCGCCTTTAATTGTTGCAAGATGTTCCATTCCCTCCGCTCCCCCCCCCCCCCCCGGGTGGAATATCTATGCTTCTGGGTTCACGCTTGGTCCTCCACACCACAAGAAACAGACACTTACTGAGATCCAGGGTTTTGTCCTCAATCTGATAAATAAATGAATTAAAACAATTCCCTGAAACAGCTCTTCCCCTCGCGGGCTATTATAGAAATTCATATAGAAGTCAAATTTGTTTCTGAGGAAGGTTCTCTCAGAGAATGAGGAGAACAAACTGGCTGTTTTAAATCTCTTCATCCCCTTGTGACAGGAATGTCACTGTTGTCCCTGCTTTCTGAGGCACCAGGATCATCCAGTCAAACAGGTCCATCAGTAATTGGGAATAGATTTAATCAGTATTTGGGAACAGACAGAAGATTGACAGGAGCCTCCTGTCACAAGGTACAGCTCTTGGAGATTGGGTTTAATGATCTCTTCACCAAACTACTGGGGTGTCAACACCTTATTGGAAATGAACGTCCCACTTTCGGGATTTGTCCACAGATCAATTGAAGAAATGTTAAACTGATGCAGAATTACTCAATAATAATTCTCCCGAACTACAGGTACCACCAGATGGGCTCAGACCTGTACAATGTTTGGACTGAGTGCAGGGAGTGTGGGTACAGCCTGTCTCCGTGTGCTCACCCAGCAATGAGCAGCACTTCAATGCTAAGAAGGCGCCTCTCCCGTTCCTATAACTTCTTATTGGACAAGATGTCAGCAGTGAGGCTCCTGCTGTCTTCTGCAAGATCCCACACGAGCGAACGTTCTGCATTTTGTGTTTGACTCCGGCTGTCTCTCTCCGGATCGGTGACAGACTCTCAGTCTTTCTGTTTTGGGGGTGTGGGGTGGGGGTGGGGGGGGGGTCGAGTCCAGCTGGAATTATTACCGTCAGCCAAACAATTGGAAACCAATAAATATGTATTTACTGATGATATCTTCGTCCTCCTGTTCCCTTCGGTGCCCTGGAACCAAATATTTACCTTTCAGCAACAACGCCAACAGATGATCTGCTCACTCCCTGGGAGCTTGCTGTGCCAAATAGGTTGTCCTATTTCCTACCTTATAACTTCTAAAGTACTGCATTGGCTGTGAAGCCTTTGGGACATTCTGGGGTCATGAAATGCACCTTCAGTTATTGGGCACGGCTCTCCCCAAGCTCTCCGACACTTGTCAACTTTGTGCCAGTGCATAATATCAGGGCCAGTAATTCCACAGAGTAGGTCAGGTCCTTTGGCCAAGTGCAAGTGTTGGACCATCACCCCGATCTTATCAAATAATAACCCTCAGAAAAATAAAAACCAACACTAAAAGGAAGAAATATAACCTCGTCAGGACCAGGCGACTGCCTCCGGCTCTAGAATATCTCCCCAGAATGCGGACCTTCCCTGCAGCAGTGACAGTGACGGTATAATCTCAGCGAGAAGACACCGGGAGTGGGAAAATCCGACAGTTCTCCTGGTCAAAATGTCTTGAAACTGAGTGGAGCCAGATATAATATCTAAAACAACATTGTGGGTTTTTAAAATGTTGACATTAAGAGTAAAACGGTAATGATAAATTTGGACAGAGCATTTATGTGTTGGGTGACAGAGAGTGTGTATTTGAGAGCGCACTATATATAGATTCTCCAGGGAGGGGGAACCTAATCATGCAGCGCCTTAATACCTGAACCTATCCACCAGCTCAGAGCATATTTCACTCAGTTTTATTTTAATTTTAGAGAAAAGAAAGACTTGCATTTATATAGGACTTTTCACGACAACCGGACACCAAAGTACTTTTGAGCTGCTATAATGTAGGAAACCCAGCAGCTACTTTGTGCACAGCAAGATCCCACAAAAGAGCCGCGTTCATGGCCAGATAATCTGTTTTTGTGGTGCTGGTTGAGGGATAAATATTGACCAGGACGCCCGGGAGAACACCTCTGTTTTTCTTCAAAATAGTGCCATGGGATCTTTTACATCCACCCGAGCAGACAGGATGGAGCCTCAGTCTAATGTCTCAACTGAAAACAGCACTTCTGAAAATTCAAATTCAATTTCTGTGCTCAAGCCCTGGAGTGGTACTTGAACCTGGAACCCTTTGATTTAGAGGCATGTAGGAACCAGCTGAGTAAGAGCTGACACACACAGTATTGGGGATGACTGTTTTCCCCAGTTGGGGTATTAGTGAGAATTTTATACCCATGGCTGCTCATCACTAAAAATTGAGAAAAATGATTAAGAAAAAAATTCTTTACATAGAGAATTAGTGAAGCAGGGGATGTGTTAAAACAGGGAGTGGTTGAGGCTGATATTATTGCATATTAAAAATGGGTAAATAATTGAAGTAGAGAGAGAGCTGGGACTCTGGGGAGGGTGTGGGGCAGTGAGATTAGTTTGGCACTGTGTGGTGATTTAATTCTGGAGTCATATTAATGTTTTCTCTGACTAAATGTGAAATATTCTGTTACACAGATGTGTAAGTGAACAATGAATATTATCCAGAGCAAACTATTTTATGTAAAGGGTATGGGTGGGTGATCTTATTGACAGAATATTTGAGCTGAGCTAAACATTCTCAAGACATATTAAATATGACATTATTCTGCATCTATCTGCTGCATTACTTTCACATGAAGTCATGTTTTGTTCTGATTAATACATGATTCAGGAGTTCCTCAGAGTGATGATCTGAAGTGTCTGATTGTTATGGCATCATCCAGCAATAAAGAAACCTGGAGTTACTCCAATCGTCATCGCCCAGAAACAGCTCATTGAATTCAAATCTGACATCCACCCACTATAATTCCTGCCTCTAGTGGAACATAAGCAAGAGGAGCAGGAATAAACCAAACAACCTATGGAACCTGCTCCACAATTCCATACAATCATGGCTGATCTTCAGCTGCAACTCCACTTGCCCTCCAAAGTGGGCTAGTCTTCACAACTGGCTTAATTGGGGGAGGTGGTGGCATAGTGATAGTGTTGCTGGACTAGTATTCCAGAGCCCCAGGGTAATCCTCTGGGGTAAGGTTTGAATCCTATCATGGCAGATGGTGAAATTTGAGTTCAATAAAATCTGGAATTAAAAGTCCATGAAACCGTTGTCGTAAAAAAAAATCCCATCTGGTTCACTAATGCCCCTCGAGGGAAGGAAATCTGCCATCCTTACCTGGTCTGGCCTACAGCAATGTGGTTGGCACTTAAACAGCCTAGCAAGCCACTCATTGGTATTAAATCACTACAAAGTTTAAAAGGAATGAAACTAGATGGACCACTCAGCATCGAACTAGGCAACAGAAATGATGACAACAAACTCAGACCTGTTGACCCTACAAAGTCCTCCTTACTAACATCTGGGGGCTTGTGCCAAAAGTGGGAGAGCTGTCTCACAGACTAGTCAAGTGACAGCCAGACATAGTCATGCTATTGGAATCATGTGGAACAATAATGTTCCAGACATGACCAACACCATCTCTGGGTATGTCCTGTCCCACCAGTAGGGCAGACCCAGCAGAGGTGGCTGCACAGTGATATACAGTCAGGAGGGAGTTGCCCTGGGAGTCCTCAACATTGACTCCAGACTCCATGAAGTCTCATGGCATCAGGCCAAACATAAACAAGGAAACCTCCTGCTGATTGTCACATACTGCCCTCCCTCAGCTGATGAATCAGTGCTCCTCCATGGTGAACACCAATTGGAGGGAGCACTGAGGGTAGCAGGGGTGCAGAATGTACTCAGGGTGGGGGACTTCAATGCCCATCACCAAGAATGGTTCAGTAGCTCCACTACAGAGTGAGCTGGCTGAGTCCTAAAGGACATAGCTGCTAGACTGGGTCTGTGGCAGGTGTTGAGGGAACCAACAAGAGGGAAAATCATACTTGACCCCATCCTCACCAACCTGCCTGTCACAGATGCATCTGTCCTTGACAGTATCGGTAGGAGTGACCACCACACAGTCATTGTGGAGATGAAATCCCACCTACACATTGAGGATACCCTCCATCATGTTGTGTGGCACTACCACCGTGCTAGATGGGATAGATTTTGAATGGACCTAGCAACTCAAGACTGGGTATCCATGAGGTGCTGTGGGCCATCAGCAGTAGCAGAGTTGTACTGAAACACAATCTGTAACCTCATGGCCCAGCATATCCCCCACTCTACCATTACCATCAAGCCAGGGGATCAACCCTGGGTCGATGAATAGTGCAGGAGGGCATGCCAGGAGCAGCACCAGGCATACCTAAAAATGAGGTGTCAACGTGGTGAAACTATAACACGGGACTATTTACATGCCAAACAGCATAAGCAGCAAGTGATAGACAGAGATAAGTGATCCCACAACCAACGGGTCAGATCTAAGCTCTGTAGTCCTGCCACATCCAGCTGTGAATGGTGATGGACAATTAAACAACTCACTGGAGGAGGAGGCTACACAAATATCCCCATCCTCAATGATGGGAGAGTCCAGCACATCAGTGCAAAAGATAAGACTAAAGCATTCACAACAATCTTCAGCCAGAAGTGCCGAGTGGATGATCCATCTTGGCCTCCTCCGGAGGTCCCCAACATCACAGATGCCAGTCTTCAGCCAATTCGATTCACTCCACGCGATATCAAGAAAAGACTGAAGGCACTGGATAGTGCAAAGGCTCTGGAGCTCTGACTATTCTGGCAATAATCCTGAAGACTTGTGTTCCAGAACTTGCCGTGTCCCGAGCCAAGCTACAACACTGGCATCTACCCGGCTATGTGGAAAATTGCCCAGGTATGTCCTGTACACAAAAAGCAGGACAAATCCAACCTGGCCAATTACTGCCCCATCAGTCTACTCTCGATCATCAGTAAAGTAATGGAAGGGGTCATCAACAGTGCTATCAAGAGGTACTTGCTGAGCAATGACCTGCCCACTGATGCTCAATTTGGGTTCCACCAGGGCCACTCAGCTCCTGACCTCATTACAGCCTTGGTTCAAACATGGACAAAAGAGCTGAACTCCCAAGGTGAGGTGGGAGTGACTGCCCTTAACATCAAAGCAGCATTTGATTGAGTGTGGCATCAAGGAGCCCCAGCAAAACCTGAGTCAATGGGAATCGGGGAAAACTCTCTGCTGGTTGGAGTCATACCTAGCACAAAGGAAGATGGTTGTGGTTGTTGGAGGTCAGTCATCTCAGCTCCAGGACATCACTGCAGGAGTTCCTCAGGGTAGTGTCCTCGGCCCAACCATCTTCAGCTGCTTCAGCAATGACCTTCCTTCCATCATAAGGTCAGGAGTGGGGATGTTCACTGATGATTGCACAATGTTCAGCACCATTCACAACTCCTCAGATACTGAAGCAGTCCATGTCCAAATGCAGCAACACCTGGATAATATCCAGGCTTGGGCTGACAAGTGGCAAGTAACATTAGCGCTAGACAAGTGTCAGGCAATGGCTTTCTCCAACACTGAATTCCTCCACTATTAACATCCTGGGAGTCACCATTGACCAAAAACTGAATTGGACTAGTCATATAAACACTGTGGCTACAAGAGCAGGTCAGAGACTAGGAATCCTCTGGCAAGTAACTCACTTCCTGACTCCCCAAAGCCTGTCCACCATCTACAAGGCACAAGTCAAGAGTGTGATGGAATATTCCCCACTTGCAGCTCCCACAACACTCAAGAAGCTTGACACCATCCAGGACAAAGCAATCTGCTTGATTGGCACCACATCCACAAACATTCACTCCCTCCACCACCGACGCACAGTAGCAGCAGTGTGTGTACCATCTACAAGATGCACTTCCGGAACTCACCAAGGCTCCTTCGACAGCACCTTCCAAACCCATGACCACTACCATCTACAAGGACAAGGGCAGCAGAAAGATGGGAACACCACCACCTGGAAGTTCCCCTCTAAGTCACTCACCATCCTGACTTGGAAATATATCACTGTTCCTTCACTGTCGCTGGGTCAAAATCCTGGAATTCCCTTCCTAACAGCACTGTGGGTGTACCTACACCACATGGACTGCAGTGGTTCAAGAAGGCAGCTCACCACCACCTTCTCAAGGGCAACTAGGGATGGGCAATAAATGCTGGCCCAGCCAGCGAAGACCACATCCCCTGAATGAATAAAATTTAAAAAAAGCATCAGCCAATTGACAGTTTACAATTTCATGCTTCATGATTTGAACAAACTCAGCACATGAATCCAATAAATTAACACCCCAATGTTCAGTGTAACACTCCTCAACCAACCAGCTGTCCAGTGCCAGTTAATCTGAAAGGGCCACGAGGACAAAAAAAGACCATTCCTGTCCTTCAGGCTTGTCCCAAATGTCATGAAGTTCACTCTCCGTTTTGTCTTTCAATAACTGTCTGACATAAAATATTGATCACTTTCAGGACATGTAGAACTTGCTTCACTTCCACTGCTGGATTAAAGTTCAGATTCACCATCCAGTTTGTGGCTAAGTTTTATCTTAACTCTATTTCTTGCCTAAACTGAATCTATGTCCATTTGTTCTGGAGTTTGTATATATGTACACCCTTGTAGATACCAGTTAATCACTACCCCTGAACGTCTGAATGCTACAGGAAAGATTAATCCTTATTCCTTTATGCAGTGTAAACATCCCTCGTGCCAGTATTTTTGTAAATGCTGAATCACATTTACTAACTTGGGTGCCCTTCTTTCTATTCATTTCAAGAACTGGACCCTCCCCTCCCTGTGGTTCAGTGCCTAGAACCACACACAATACCCAAGATAGTGGAGAACCACTTTGCCTTTTCCACCTACTTTTCCTGCCTTGAACCTGCCTTTCCAACCATAGACCATTTCATACTTCATTATCTCACTACTCCATTCCAACCTCCCCCCAAACACTCCAATGAAACCTGCTCAAGTCCAGCTTCTTCCCTTCTCTCAGCACAGGGAAGACCTTGGCCAAAGTTGAAGATGACATCCTCTGTGATTGCTACCATGGTGCATTATTCATCTCGACCTCTCTGGATAGTTCAACAGAGTGGATCCAACCCACTCCTCCAGTATCTCGCATCTGTGGCCCAGCTCTCCATAGGTGGTTCCACTCTTGCCCATCCAATCGGAACCAATGCATCTTCATCAATATCTATTTCAGACCCTGCCTTTTACGAACATACAAAATAAGAACAGGAGTAGGCCATTCAGCCCCTCGAGCCTGCTCCACTATTCAATAAGATCACAGGTGATTTGTTTGTGTTTCAAATTCCACATTCCCATCTACTCCCAATAACCTTTGATTCCCTTGCCTAACAAGAATCTATCTACCTCTACCTTAAAAATATTCAATGACCCTGCCTCCTTCACCTTCTGAGTTCCAAAGTTGCACAACCGTCTGAGAGAAAAAAAATCTCCTCATCTCTGTCCTAGAAGGGTGACCCCTAATTTTAAAACAGTGCCCCGTAGTTCTAGACTCCAGATGAAGAGACTTGTCAGCCTGCAGCTCCATCAGTTTGCTCAATACCATTTCCCTAATGATTATAATTTCACCAAGCTCCCCTCTCCCTTCCACCTCCTGACTTACGGCTATTACTGGAATGTTTTTTGTATCCTCTGTAGTGAAGACAGAAGCAAAATAGTTGTTCGTTTCATCTGCTATTTCCTTATCTACTCTTAACTCCCCACTGTCACTCTCTGGAGGACCAACACTCACTTTACTTACTCTTTTCCTTTTCAAATACCTAAAGAAACTCTTGCTCTCTGTTTTTAAGTTTTTAGCTAGCTTCCTCTCATACTCTAATTTCTTTCTCCTGATTAATATTTTAGTCATTTTCTGCCATCCTTTATATTCTGACCAATCACCTGACCTGCCACCCACCTTTGCACAATTTTATGCTTTTCCTGAAATTTGATGCTTTCCCTAACATCTTTAGTTAACCACAGATGGTGGGCCATCCACTTAGAATTTTTCTTTATAGTGGGAATGCTCTGAATATTCTGAAATATCCCCTCAAGTGTCTGCCACTGCTTCTCTATTAATCTATCCTCTATCCTAGTATCCCAGTTCACTTCAGCTAGCTCAGCTTTCATCCCCACATAGATGCCCTTATTTAAGTTTAAGATACTAGTCTTAGACCCACTCTTCTCCCTTTCAAGCTGGATGTAAAATTCAATCATATTGCAGTAGCTGCTACCTAGGGATGCATTCATTCTGAGGTCATTAATTAATCCTGTCACATTACACAATGCCAAGTCTAATATAATCTACTCTCTAGTTGGTTCCAGAATGTGTTGCTCTAAGAAACTATTCTCGAAAGCATTCTTATAAATTCCTCATCCAGGCTTTTACTGCCAGTCTGATTTTTCCAATTTATGTGCAGATTAAACTCACCAGTGATTATTGTCAGCCGTCATTATCCTGTCCATCACCAAACTGCTTACTTCCTATAACACTGCCCTCTTCCATTTTCCTGCCTCAAAACACCATATTTTATCACCTTTAAAGTCAATCACAACAGCATTCACCTTATTGGTCTCACTTCCTCTACCTTCGATAGTCTATATATAGACTTTAGAAATACTGAATGAATACTTCTCATCAGTATTCACCAAAGAGAAGGACTTAGCGGTCGATTTGTCTAGGGAAGAGTGTGTAGATAGCCTGGATCATGTTGAGATCAAAAAAGAGGAAGTGTTAGGCATCTTGAAGAATATTAAGGTGGATAAGTCCCCAGGGCCAGATGGGATCTACCCCAGAGTACTGAGGGAGGCAAGGGAGGAGATTGCTGGGGCCTTGACAGAAATCTTTGTATCCTCACTGGCTATGGGTGAGATCCCTGAGGACTGGAGAATGGCCAATGTTGTTCCATTGTTTAAGAAGGGTAGCAGGGATAATCCAGGAAATTACAGGCCGGTGAGCCTTACGTCAGTGGTAGGGAAATTATTGGAGAAGATTCTTCGTGACAGGATTTACTACTATTTGGAAGCAAATGGGCGTATTAGTGAGAGGCAGCATGGTTTTGTGAAGGGGAGGTCGTGTCTCACTAACTTGATCAAGTTTTTCAAGCAAGTGACAAAGATGATCGATGATGGAAGGGCAATGGATGTTATATACATGGATTTCAGTAAGGCCTTTGACAAGGTCCCTCATGGCAGACTGGTACAGAAGGTAGAGTCACATGGGATCAGAGGTGAGCTGGCAGAATGGATACAGAATTGGCTTGGTCCATAGAGGTCAGAGGGTAGCAGTGGAAGGGTGCTTTTTCTGAATGGAGAGCTGTGACTAGTGGTGTTCCACAGGGATCAGTGCTGGGACCTTTGCTGTTTGTAGTATATGTAAATGATTTGGAGGAAAATGTAACTGGACTAATTAGTAAGTTTGCAGATGACACTATGGTTGGAGGAGTTGCAGATAGTGAAGAGGATTGTCAAAGGATACAACGGGATATAGATCAGTTGGAGACTTGGGCGGAGAAATGGCAGATGGAGTTTAATCCAGACAAATGCGAGGTAATGCATTTTGGAAGGTCTAATACAGGCAGGAATTATACAGTAAATGGCAGAACCCTTAAGTGCATCGACGGGCAGAGGGATCTGGGTGTACAGGTCCAGAGGTCACTGAAAGTGGCAACGCAGGTGGACAAGATAGTCAGGAAGGCATATGGCATGCTTGCCTTCATTGGCAGGGGTATTGAGTATAAAAGCTGGGAAGTCATGCTGCAGCTGTATAGAACCTTGGATAGGCCACACTTGGAATATTGCGTGCAATTCTGGTCACCACATTACCAGAAGGATATGGAGGCATTGGAAAGGGTACAGAGGAGGTTTACCAGGATGCTGCCTGGTCTGGAGGTTATTAGCTATGAGGAGAGTTTGGAGAAACTCGGATTGTTCTCACTAGAGCAATGGAGATTGAGGGGCGACTTGATAGAAGTTTACAAAATTATGAGTGGCATGGACAGAGTAGATAGTCAGAAGCTTTTTCCCAGGGTGGAAGAGTCAATTACTAAGGGACATAGATTTAAGATGAGAGGAGAAAACTATAGAGGAGATGTGCGGGAAAAGTTTTTTACACAGAGGATAGTGAGTGTCTGGAATTCGCTGCCAAAGGAGGTGGTGGAAGCAGGTACGATAGTGGTGTTTAAGAGGCAGCTTGACAAATACATGAATAGGATGGGAATAGAGGGATACGGACCCCGGAAGTGCAAAATGTTTTAGTTGACGGGCAATATGATCGGCACAGGCTTGGAGGGCCGAAGGGCCTGTTCCTGTGCTGTACTTTTCTTTGTTCTATAACATGTCCAAAACAAAGTTATCCATATCCTGACCTACACTAGGTAAGGATTATCCAACATCCCAGTTTTCACCTGTCACCTAACACATTGAATTTAAAAACAAAAAAACTGCGGATGCTGGAAATCCAAAACAAAAACAGAATTACCTGGGAAAACTCAGCAGGTCTGGCAGCATCGGCGGAGGGTCATGAGGACTCGAAACGTCAACTCTTTTCTTCTCCGCCGATGCTGCCAGACCTGCTGAGTTTTCCCAGGTAATTCTGTTTTTGTTTTACATTGAATTTAAAACCATCTTTAAGTTGCTCCATGGCACTTTCTCCACACTGTCTCTACATTATCCTTCCCCATGCATTTGGTGTACATCTCCCCTTCACCCCATTATTGGCATTTCAGTGCCTTTATCTAGATCTCCCACCCAAGCCTCTCTATGCCTCTTCTCCGCTTTCTACCTTAAAACCCATCTTTTCCTATCTCAGACCATTGTTGCTTCTCTTCTGCTGATAGGGCAGTTCTTCCACTTTCCTGCCTCTGTGAAATACGTTGGACCTATCAGTACCACTCTTCCTCAAGCTGAGCCTCATCAGGCATCACTTGTCTCTGCTGCAGACACTCCTTGTCTCATGCTTGGCTCATTGCTGATTGATTTCATGACCTCCCCACAGATTTCCTGCTGGTCTCTCCTCTATAGTGTGAATACTCAGTTAGCCATCCACTCATTTCTGTGACCTAACAGTAACATGATTAATTTAGCACCTTTATTGTAGCTGAATATCCCAGTAGAGGCATGTGGAAAATTAAGAGACAATTGAAAGGAATAAACAAAAAATGGCTCAAAGAAATGTGTCCTTAAAAAGGAGTAGAGAGAAGTGGAGAGGTTTAGAGAAGGAATTCTGGAGAATGGGACTTAGGTAGCTAGTGGAGTTGAAAGAAGACAATACACATGCCGGAAGCCAGAGGAATGCGGAGTTTGGGGAGGATTGTCAGACTGGAATAAGATACCTTCACCTCTCTCCCCTCACCCAAGTTCCAATCCCCACAAGCCCCAGTTTCTGCCTCTGGTTCACTGTTTGCTGTTTAGCACTTAACCCATGAGAGGAGTAGTAGGCATGGTTTATCATAATAATGATCAGCTGTTTATCTTTTGTTACTCTTGACTTCCTAGGAGAGATATAAGTAACCTGCATGGTGATGGAAGATGTCTCAAGACATCGGGTTGCAGGAAAGATTGAATGAGGTGTGTGTGCGAGTGTGTGTGTGTGTGTGTGAGAGAGCGAATGTGTGTGTGAGAGACCGAGTGTGTGTGTGTGTGTGAGAGAGACCGAGTGTGTGTGAGATAGCGAATGTGTGTATGTGAGAGAGCGAGTGTGTGTGTGTGTGTGTGAGAACAAGTGTGTGTGAGAATGAGTGTGTGTGAGAGCGAGTGTGTGTGTGTGTGTGAAGAAGTGTGTGTGAGAGCGAGTGTGTGTGAGGGAGCGAGTGTGTGTGTTTGTGAGAGTGAGTGTGTGTGTATGTGTGTGAGATCAAGTGTGTGTGACAGCAAGTGTGCATGTGTGTGAGAGCGAGTTTGTGTGTGAGTGTGTGTGTGTCTTTGTGTGAGAGCAAGTGTGCATGTGTGAGAGCAAGTGTGTGTGTGAGAGAGAGAGTGAATGAGTGTGTGTGTGAGAGCGTGTGTGAGAGAGCGAGTGTGTGAGCAAATGTGTGTGTGTGCATGTGTGTGTGTGTGAGAGAGAGAGAGCTATGTGTGTGTCTGAGAGCAGGTATATGTGGGTGTATGTGAGCGAGTGCGTGTGTGTGTGTGTATATGTGATCGCGAGTGTGTGTGTGAGCAACTGTGTATGTATGAGTCAGTGTGTATGTGTGTGTGTATGTGAGAGACTGTGAGCAAGTGTGTGTGTTTGAGAGCGAGCACGTGTGTGTGAGCGAGTGTATGTGTGAGAGTATGTGCTTGTGAGAGAGCGAGTATGTGTGTGAGAGAGAGAGCGAGTGTGTGTGTGTGTGTGTGTGTGTGTGTGCGCGCATGTAGGACTCTGTGTGTGTGTATGTGTGACTGTGATTGTGTGTGTGTGTGTGTGTGTGTGCGCATGTAGGACTCTGTGTGTGTGCGTGTGTGTATGTGTGACTGTGTGACTGTGTGTGTGTGTGTGTGTGTGTGTTTGTGAGCGAGAGAGTATGTGTGTGTGTCTGTCTGTGGCCAATACTAGAAGTGTAAGGATGGAAGGCAAATAATGCTGGGGAGCTCAATTCTCAATTGATATGAGCATCTAAAAGTTTTCATGTTGTCAGGAAATCTGTGCAAAAGTCCAAGAGCTCTAAGTGAACTACCCTGTGGTCAAGCGAACTCAGAAAGGACATGTTCCAGCCCAGCGAATAAGACCAGGGTCAATTATTATCCCTGAGGTCAGAAGGCAAGTTCCTCATTGTCTCGGATTGTGTGTTACTGGGGCAGTCTTATTTCTATGAAATTATAGATAGACAAAAAGCTAACATTACTCCAAAAAACTGAGGCCAGGAATGAGAGTCTGTGTCCTATAGCAACCATACCAGTCGCTGACTGATTCTATGCTCAGGAGACCTCAGCCCATGTTCATGACAAGTATTGACTGACCAATTTAGGATTTACTGAATTTGTCTTTGCATTTGTTGTGTAGACTCCTCAGGAAAGAGAAATATGTCTTATTTGGAATTTGTTCTGTATTAAGTTCACATTAACTGAAGCAAGATTTTCTTTGCATTGATTTATGTATAATCTCAACTGAAAACATGTGTCTGATATACTTTTCAATAAAAGACCCTTGTATTTTCAAACCAATAAGTTAATACTCTTCTGTTCTCCAGGAAAGTGAGCACTGGGCTAGATTTCAACTCAAAGTGGACAGATTAAAATGATTCTGTGTGTTGCTCTGTTCAGAGTTTTGATCACTCATCTCTTGCATTTAACTAGAATATTAAGCGTAGAAGGGAGGATATTTATTTGAATGTATCATGAGTTTTCTCTGTATTACTAGTTAACTAAAGCGAGTGCTGAGGTAGGGCTGCCTCCTGCCCCATGCATAGTTATACTGTACATTCAGCATTGCTGCAGTGTAATTTCTTCCACTGTTTGACATGGAAATACCTCGAGTTTTTGCGTTCTCTTAAAAAGATCCTGCTGGTCTCCTAGACTTTTTTTTAAGTTTTGGGATGAATTGAGATGAGTTTGAAAGACCTGCCTCATCTATAATTATCTTGCGAGGAGAAAGTCATGACTGTTTTAAATAGAAATATGTCTGAAAATATTTTAACAATTAATTTATTGCATTAGTATCTCGATGGGCCTGATGGTCTTCTGTGCTGGAATTACTGTATGTTGTTCCTGAGCTATTCCAAAGTTTTAGGCATCTTTTTCACTCCAAGTATCCAGATAACTAAAAGAAAGGGCTCCAGTAATGTGGAGGAGCCGGAGTTTGTTAAGAACTGGCTTCTTTTTAAAGACGGAGGCTCACTGGCATTAACCATTGACTTCATCGGATGCCGTAGCTTTAGTTGGAGTCTCATGGGACTTTTCACAACTGCCTAGACACCCCGATCTGTGGTAACAGCTTCATAGTAGCTGCAGAATCGGAGATTCATCGCCTCAATGAACTGAACAGGCTGCGGGCCTGCTAAAGATTTCCAAGATGTCAAGCTTCACATTTCTCCACTGAAACATTGGTTAAAAAGCAAAGAACGGTTTCAGTTCAGCTGCCTGAGTAAGACTTTTGGGAGAGCAGGAGGAGATCAGGTCAGGAGATTACGATTAAATACAGAATCAATATAATTTAGGAAGACCAATCAGGGCCCTGGATGAATTTTAGAGTCATAGAGTCATGGAGTCACATACAGCACAGAAAAGGGCCTTCAAGTCTGCACCAGTCAAACAAGTACCTAACTATTCTCATCCCATTTTCCAGCACAAGGCCATAGCCTTGTATACCATGGCATCGCTAATGCATTTATTCTTTAACATTCCCCTAATAGTCCCCTCTCTTTTCACAGAGTCATTTTTTAAAAAGATTCATTTATGACATATGGATATCACTGGCAAGGCCAGTGTTCATTACTTATCCCTAATTGCCTCACCCTGAGGGCACTTAAGAGTCAACCACATTGCTGTGGATCTGGAATCATATCTAGGCCAGGACAGCAGATTTCCTTCTCTAAAGGGACATTATACAACAATTGCTAGACATTTCATTCCTGATTTGAGGTCATATTTTATTATCTACTAGGGTGGGATTTGAACCTAGAACTCAGAATATTAGGCTGGGCTTCTATAGTATGAGTTCAGTGATAATAGCACTACACCATCACCTCTCCAAATGCACTTAGCTACCATGGTGAGATTTGAACCCATGTCTCCAGACTCAAGGCCTGGCCTGGCTAATAACTTTACCACTGTGCTACCATCTGCTCCGATATGAACACATGTTTGATAAAACACCCATTTGGTGAGGAAAATAGTGTTTGCATATAGAGTTACAGACACAAGCATATACTGCAAGAAATAAATCACATCTGGGCTCATACACAAAATTAAATAAACCAAACCCAGGGAAAACACAAATACATGAATCAGATCCGTGTGCTCGAGGTAACCAAATAAATCAGATCTGGGAGTGTTGAAATAGAAACATAGAAGGTTAGTAAAGACAGTTTGTCTGTGGGAGCAGAAAGGTGAAGGGTAAAGGAGTTCGATGCAAGCATTTGTAATGAGAGGCTATGGCTATTTAAGGAATGATGTTTAGTTGAGTTGTGTTGGCTGGTGTGGGGGAGATGTCCTTTGTTTTTTTTTGGGGGGGGCGGTTAATGTTTTGTAAAACTGTTTTAACTGTGTAATTTTTAATCTTGTGTGTTTAAATTTTTTCTTCTTGTTAATAAATCTTTTAATTTTAAAAATCTTACCAGTGTTACCAGGATTCTATGCTTCTGGGGTCAGTAGTTTCCCCTCATTTTCAAAATGCAAAAAAATAGGCCTGATCAGTATGCCAAGTTTCTCTCTGGGATTTGCCTGGCTCAGTGAATAACGTCGGCTGGGGTTGTAACTATTTGAAGAGTTTTCAGTTTTTTCTATCAAGTTTTCGAGATCTGCTATATTTTCCTCTGAAAGGAGACTCCATTTGCTGTGAAGATTGGTGGTATATCTGTGAACACAGGTAAAGTGTTGTGAATAGAGCTCAAACTGAGTCAGAAGGATCACAATCAATCAAGAGACAGGAACAAAACATTAGCTTGTCATATTGCTCATGGGACTTCCTGTTTTTATTAAAATGACAACAGTAGAAGCTGCAGCATCTCGGGTTTTTGAGACTGAGGCACCATCTTAAATCAGGAATGAAAGTGAACGAAGTAGTTCTGAAAGGGCTGACTTATGTTTCTATTTCAACACTCACAGATCTGATTTATTTGGTTATCTCGAGCACACGGATCTGATTCATGTATTTGTGTTTTCCCTGGGTTTGGTTTATTTAATTTTGTGTATGAGCCCAGATGTGATTTATTTCTTGCAGTATATGCTTGTGTCTGTAACTCTATATGCAAACACTATTTTCCTCACTAAATGGGTGTTTAAACAAACCTGTGTTCGTGTTGGGGCAGATAGTAGCACAGTGGTAAAGTTACTAGCTAGGCCAGGCTTTGAGTCTGGAGACATGGGTTCAAATCTCACCATGGTAGCTTAGTGCATTTGGGGAGGTGATAGTGTAGTGGTATTATCACTGAACTTATGCGATAGAGGCTCCACCTAATACTCTGGATCCCTATGTTCAAATCCCATCATAGCAGATGGTGAGATATAAATTCAAAATTTAAAAAAAAATCAGGAATTAAATGTCTAATGATTGTTGTATAAACCCACCTGATTCAATAATGTCTCTTTAGGGAAGGAAATCTGCTGTCCTGGCCTAGATATGATTCCAGATTGACTCCTAAATGCCCTGTGAGTAAGACAATAAATGCTGTGGCCAGTGAATGAATTGTTAAAAAACTCAGTTTAATTACACACACTCACAGCCTTCTTTACAGAATACCACCATGTTCCCAAAAATATTTTAAAATTAACATCCATTTCCATACCTCCCTCAATGGAAAAAATGCAATGTCATTCTTCATTTTTGCAACCAATTTCATATTGCTTATTATATTTACCAAAGCAAACTATTGCACTATGGTGTGCATACATCAGCCATGAATATACACATACAATTTTTTGGTAAGATTAAACTTCATCCCAGTCCAATCTCAACTCCCCAATATCCAAATCCTTTTGAATTTAAGCTCTTGACAACCCATCTGCAATTAAATTCTCTCATCCAGCCACATGTATGAATTTTAAATTGAACTGTTGCAATAACAAACTCCACCAGAACAGTCTGGCATTTTTATGTCAAAACTTTTCCAGAAACATCAAAGGATTGTGGTCCGTGTATACAATTGTCTCTGAAGAATTGTTTACAACATACACTTCAAAATGCTGCAAAGCTAAAGCCAAACTTTAGTTGAATGTTTCTTCTGAGGCGCATTCAACTTCCATGGGAAATACCCCACTGGTTTCTCAAGTCCCAGTTCATCTTTCTGCAGCAACACAGCACCAAGACCCACATCAGAGGTGTCAATCACCAATTTAAACTGCTTTGTATAATCGGGTGCTGCTAGAACAGGTGTAGTGGTTAGTGCAGCTTTCGAGCTGTTCATTGCAGTCTGACCCTCCTGTGTCCATTGGAATCTCCTGTTCCTTTTTCAATAATCCACTCAGTTGAACAACTACACTGCAGAAATTGGGCACGATTTCCAGATAAACTCCACTCATGCCCAGAAATCCCAAAACTTCCCATTTTGTTGTAGGCATTGAGAACTCTACAATAGCTTTTACTTTTGCATCTCATGGGACCATTTGACCATCTAACAGTGTGGCCTAAATGTCTAACTTTCACTTTTGCAAACTCACTTTTAGCCAAATTTACAACCAAATTGGCTTCCTGTAGTTAGTCAAACAGTTCCTTTAAACGTCATAGATATTCCTTCCAGGTTTTACTGAATACCACAAAATCATCAATATAGTCAACACAATTGCTCAGTCCTTCAATCACGTTGTTAGTCTCTGAAATGTTGCTGGTGCATTTTTCATACCAAACAGCATCACTATAAACCATTCAGCATCACAAAAGCTGATATCTGTTTTGCCTTTTTCGATAAGGGTACTTGTCTGTATCCTTGCAGCAAGTCAATTTTTGTGTTAAAAGCTGACTGTTCCACTTTTTTGACACAACCCTCCAATCGTGAAATAGGATATGAATCCACTTTTGTTACTGTGTTCACTTTGCAGTAACTAATACATAGTATCTGCGATCTATCCATTACAATGGGTAAACCCCAATTACTGTGACTGTGCTGTATGATGTAATTTTCAATTTCTTTCCACTCTTGAGTGAAATTTACTGGATTTAATCTATATGGGTGTTGCCTTATTGAAACTGAATTCCCCACATCAACATCATGCATAGCTAAAATGTGTTTTCTCTGGTCAATTTCCACAAATTGCTTTGTGTGAATGCAACAACTCCTGTAAGTCACTTTGACAGTTTTCTGGAAAGTAACTTAATATCACATTTAGATTCTTATGTATTTCCTCATTGTCCAATTTAATCCAAGGAAGGCCAATTTCAGAATCTTTCATTTCTGCTTCCTCCTCCTTACCTACCATTAACAGTATCTCCTTCTGTTTAGCCTCTCTGTCAAAGTACCTTTTTAGCATATTTCCATGGCACACTCACTGACTCTTTCTTCTATCTGGGATATTCACTACATAGTTTACCTCATCCAGTCTCTTTTCAATCTGGTAAGGTCCACTAAACCCTGCCTTTAACTGTTTGCCTGACACTGGCAACAATACTAACGCTTTCTCCCCAGCCACAAAACTATGAGCCTTTGTCCTGTTATCTGCATTTGCTTTCATCACTTGCTCAGATATCTTTAAATGTTTCCTAGCTAGCTCACATACCATGCTCAATCTTTCTCTGAATTTCATCACATAATCCAGGAGAGGAGTTTCAGAACTTTGACTCACTGGAGGGAATTGCCCACCTCCCCCCCCCCACCCATTAGGGGGGTTGTGCAGGAGCAGGTGGGGGCAAGTGCGGACCCAATCAGTGCCCCCGACCGGGTCATGCTGCCATTTTATATGGGCGGTCCAATTAAGGCCCACCCAACATGACGTGAGCCTGCAAGCGCTGAGTGCTCTCTGTGTGGGTGGTGGAGGGTGGGTGGCGGGTGGGGGGGTGGGGGGGGTGGTTGGGGCCTGCGCTCTGTTCTGTTCCGCATGCGCAGGAAAGAGTGCAGAAATCTCCGAGGCACAGAACAGCCTCAGGGAGATTAGTTTAAGTTCCCAAAATTTTAATCAAGAAAAGAAAAAAATTTAAGACATGCCCCCTTGTGGCAGTGTCACATCAGCTGGGACATGTCAATGAATATTAATGAAAAATTTATTTATTTAATAAACCCTTCATGAAACCTCATCCCGCCCGTGGATGAGGTTCCATGAAAAATGCGAAGGCCGCCTGGGCTCTTCGCCTGCCCGACAACCTTAAGGTTGGACGGGCAGCTCTGTTAATTAGTTTAATTGATATTTAAATGGCTTTGATAGGCCTTTGACAGTGCTGCAGGCGCGCAGCCAACTCTGCTGTGCACCTGCCGAACTGAAACTCTAAATGACGTGCAGTGACATTGGGACGCCTGCCTAACATCACCAAGCATCATTTTAATCCTCAGCCAGCAGGCCCCATCCCTGCTTGCCGAGCTGAAGATTCAGGCCACTAGTTTCTCCTGAATCACTTTGAGTGGTCCCCTTACTTCATGACCATAAATTAACTCAAAAGGACTGAATCCTGTTGACTCATTAAGGGCGTCCCTAATAGCAAATAACAAGAATGGAAAATCTTGATCCCAATCATGTGGTTAGTCTTGACTACATGCTCTAATCATGTTTAAAGTTTGCTGTCACCTTTCTAAGGCACCATTCCATTCAGTTGATAGGCTGACGACCTAAATTGCTTTATTCCTAGGCTGTTCATTACAGTATCACAGTGTCACAGTATCTTTACAGTGTAGAAGGAGGCCATTTGGCCCATCAAGTCTGCACTGGCTCTGTGCAAGACTCCAACCACCCTCTGGGTGAAAAAATGTTTCCTCACATCACATTCACTCCTTTTGCCAATTATTTTGAATCTGTGCCCTCTAGTTCTTGGTGTTCTCATGAATGGGAACAATTTCTCACTATTAACCCCATCCATACCCCTCAGGGTCTTGAATACCTCTTATGTTATAAACCATTGACCCCAGAGAATTTATTTTCTCTTACAAACTCTACAAATGTCTGATTATAGTCCTGAACTTCAACTGATAAGCTTCAGGGACAAGCTATAAGCATTTAGCATTGACTTTTTTACTACCTCGTAGTGTGCAGATTGTTCCTCTGATAAGCTAGCATACACATTCAGTGACATTACCCAAGACCAAAACCGCTGCTACTTTAATAAAGTATACCACACAATTTCTCACTTTCTTCCACTCTGCTGGGAACTGAAGGAAAGTCAGAAACAGACTGCTTTCTAAACAAAAGGGTGGAATTTTACGACAGTGGGATTTTACGGTCCCGCTGAAGTCAATGGAGTTTAGATTGTCTCGTCGCATTTAACAGCCCTGTCTCTGATAAAACAGGGCCATAACTTTCTGCCAAAGACTTTTTCTGGCTTGACACTGGATGGCTGCTTCAAATTCACAACTTTTCCCAGCACAGAGCTGGTCTCAGGACATCTCCCTCACACAGATACCTCAACTCAGGACATCCCCCCAACACAACCAGCACAACTCAACCAAACATCTCCCTTAAATATCCTTTTCCCCTTTGATCTCAGACTCCATTATTCTAAGCAGCTCTTGGAACTCAATTTTTTTTCTAAAATATAAAAGTCTTTCATGATTTTCTATTGCCTCCACTTTCGGGTCAAATAAAATTTAAGAACCTTCCCTTGTTTACTTACAAAACCTTTGTAAGGTGTAAAAGTCCTTCTCACTCCGAAACTCTCTTCAAAATCTAACAGCTGAAAAGTCAAGTCCCTACCTATCACCTAATGCAACATTTAAAACCCAACCTATTTACTTGCAAATCTACTTCACCACAGCCTCTCATTACAAATGCATGCATCTAGTCCTTTACCCTTCATCTCTCTGCTCCTACAGACAAGCTGTCTTTACTAACCTTCCCCCAGTTTAGTTACAGATACAAACACATGTTCACAGCCTTCTTTAAGGAATACCACCATTTTCCCAAAAATGTTCCAAAAAAAATCCTCTTCATGAAATACTCAGGAGACTTGGCAGCATCTTTGAAGAGAGAGTTAGGTGAGAGGGACTGCCCTTGACATCAAGGCAGCTTTTGACCAAGTATGACATCAAGAAGCTCTAGATTGATGATTGCACAATGTTCAGCACCATTTGCGACTCTTCAGATATTGAAGTAGTCCATGTCCAAATGCAGCAAGAACTGGACAATATCTAGGCTTGGGATGACAAATGGCAAGATACATTTGTGCCACATAAGTGTCAAGCAATTACAATTTCCAACAAGAGAGAACTCAACCATCGCCCCCTGATGTCCAATGGCATTACCATCACTGAATCCCCAACAACCAACATCCTGGAGGTTACCATTGACCAGAAACTGAATTGGACTAGCCATTTAAATACTGTGGCTACAACAACAGGTCAGAGGCTATGAATCCTGCAGCAAGTAACTCACCTCCTGACTCCCCAAAGCCTGTCCACCACCTACAAGGCACAAGTTAGGAGTGTGATGGAATATTCCCCACTTGCCTAGATGAGTGCAGCTCCCACAACACTCAAGAAGCTTGACACCGCCCAGGATAAAGCAGCCCGCTTGATTGGCATCCCATCCACAAACACTCACTCCCTCCATCATTGACACACAGTGGCCGGAAAGTGTACCATCTACAAGATGCACTTCAGGAACTCACCAAGGCTCCTTATCACCTTCCAAACCCATGACCCCTACCATCTAGAAGGACAAGGGCAGCAGATAGATGGGAACACCACCACCTGCAAGTTCCCCTCCAAGTCACTCACCATCCTGACTTGGAAATATATCACCGTTCCTTCACTGTCGCCGGGTCAAAATCCTGGAACTCCCTCCCTAACAGCATTGTGAGTGTACCTACACCACATGGACTGCAGCGGTTCAAGAAGGCAGCTCACCACCACCTTCTCAAGGGCAACTAGGGATGGGCAATAAATGCTGGCCCAGCCAGTGATGCCCACATCCTGTGAAAAAATAAAAAAGAACATTTCAGGTTGAATTTTAATTGGAATGGTTCAATATTTCCAGCAGTTTCTGTTCTTTATGCTTCCTTACACAAGCTGTAAATGGATTAGGGTGAGTAGGCTTAACAACTGACACCTCAATCACTGGGGATGCCCACAAAATTTTCCAACCCCTCCCCAGAAAAGGAAAATCCCCACACTGTTAGGCTAATGTCTACAGGCTAAATCTATTTGGTCCAATTTTTTTCACAGGTTAAATGATAGAGATGTTGAAAGATGCAACAAGATGCAAAAGTTCAAAAATACAAAAAGACTTGAATTAGACTACAAGGAATTAATATATATTTTAGAATGGTCTCCAGAACAGTCAAAAAGCAATTGGACAGTTTGATGAAACAGTTAAGTTTGTTTCTCAATAAACCTTGAGGATGAGATGTTGGGGGTGATTTTCATATATTACATTGATCAGGCAGCAGTGGAGGAAATAGGGTGGGTGGGGGAAGGGGTGTCTGCTTCACCGGGTCGATGGTGTTGGCTGGAAGTCTGTTTGATGCTCCTGGTTGGCCTCTGTAAAGGAGACCCAATGAGCTGCCAGACCTAATCTCCACAATCTGTTGTGTGGGAGGGCAGGAAATGCCATGCAGCATGACATTAAAGGGTAAGGAGTGAGACTGAGTGATAATTCAGGAGTTGAAAATTTGTGGACCAACTACAGCAGCAAGCAAATGAAATAATAGACTCCCCAAGGCAGCTTCCTACTTCTTCCAACAAATAAGCAAACTAGAACTCAACAGATTTCACACCATTTGAGGTGAGGCTTTTTATGTGGAAAATGGCAATTCTTTCATACCATTCCACTTATACATAATCCCTCCCGGCCAATAGTTCAATCAAATACTTGCTTTGAATATTGAATTTATATCATTCCTGTTACATTATTGGTACATCCCTGAGCTCTTTACAGATGATTGAATCATTGAAATGTAATCACTGTTGTAGAGAAACAGGTCAGCCAACTTATTTACAGCATCTCCCATAAACAGCTAGGAAGTAAATGGGCAGATAACCTGTTTTAGGTTGAGGGATAAACATTGGCCAAGAAACCAGGGAGAACATCTGTGTTCTTCTACAAATAGTATCATGGAATCTGTTTTATGTATGTGAGAGGGCAGCTACCATCTCATCTGAAACAGAGCACCTCCGATAGCAAAGCACCACCTCGGTACTGCACTGAAAGGTCGGCCTTAAACAACGGCCTTCTGACTCAGAGCCAAGCATGCTACATGCTTAACCAGGATGAGAACATGGAAGCTCTACAACAAATTCCACATTTTCAGCCTTGTTTGGTGTTATTGGGGGTATTGCACTGGCAGGAACGTTTCTTTGTAGAAATCAATTTGCTTCCGTTTATTGGATGGATATTGTCCTCAGAATAAACAATCCAATGATATCCGTCACACAGAGTTTCTTCTGGCAACAAAAAGCCTCAAAAATTTACCTTCATCGTCAAATTTACTTTAGCTCAAATTTTCTCTGTATCAAAAAGACAGCAAATTGGGAACATCTGGGAAAATCCAAGCAAAACGTTACATTTCCTGTCATTAAGAACAAGTCAAAGGTGGAATAAAAGTTTATTGCTGCTTTGAGAGCTCAATTTGTTTAGAAACAACCCTGGGCTTCATGTTCCATAGAACCTGTAGTGTGTTCAGTCAGAGAGGCAGGGAAACACACAAAGGCAGTCTCTCAATGAAAGCCTGCAGCTCACTGGACAGAGAGAGGCAGTGATGGGGTCTGGAGCCTGCAGTGGTTATAAGCTCTGCCCTGCTCTGCTCTTATTGCCTTTCAGGAGCCAACATCTAGTCAGAAATCCCTGACAATCACTGCTGTGTCCTCACCATCCCCAATGGAGAATCATGCATCAAACTTACATGGAATCACACTGAGAATGGTAGCACAATGGATATATTACTGAGTACAGTAGCGCAGTGATTATGTTACTGAGCATGGTAGCACAGTGGTTATATTACTGAATATGGTAGCACAGTGGTTATATTATTGAGTATGGTAACACAGTGGTTAAATTACTGAGTATGGTAGCACGATGGTTATATTACTGAGTATGCTAGCACAGTGGTTATATTACTGAGTATGGTAACACAGTGGTTAAATTACTGAGTATGGTAGCACGGTGGTTATATTACTGAGTATGGTAGCACAGTGGTTATATTACTGAGTATGGTAGCACAGTAGTTATATTACTGAGTACGGTAGCACAGTGGTTATATTACTGAGCATGGTAGCACAGTGGTTATATTACTGTATATGGTAGCACAATGGTTATATTACTCAGTATGGTAGCACAGTGGTTATATTACTGAGCATGGTAACACAGTGGTTATATTACTGAGTATAGTAGCACAGTGGTTATATTACGGACTATGGTAGCACAGTGGTTATAAAACTGAGTATGGTACCACAGTGGGTATATTACTGAGTATGGTAGCACAATAGTTATATTACTGGGTATGGTAGCACAGTGGTTATATTACTGATTATGGTAGCACAGTGGTTATATTACTGTGTATGGTAGCACGGTGTTTATATTACTGAGCATGTTAGCACATTGGTTGTGTTACTGAGCATGATGGCACAAGGACTATATTGCTGGGTATCTTAACACCGTGGTTAAATTACTGAGTATGGTAGCAGAGTGGTTATAATAATGAGTATGGTAGTACAGTGATTATATTACTGAGAATGGTAGCACAATGGCGATATTACCGAGTATGATAGCACAATGGTTATATTACTGTGTATTGTAGCACAGTGGGTATATTAATGAGTATGGCAGCACAATGATTATATTAATGAATATGGTAGGACAGTGGTTATATTACTGAGTATGTGCGCACAGGCATTATATCACTGAATATGGTAGCACAATGCCTATATTACGGAGCATGGTAGCACAACGGTTATATTACTGAGTATGGTAGCACAGTGGTTATATTACTGAGCATGGTAGCACAGTGGTTATATTACTGAGCATGGTTGCACAATGGTTATATTACTGAGTATGGTAGCACAGTGGTTATATTACTGAGTATGGTACCACAGTGGTCATGTTACTGAGCAAGGTATCACGATGTTTATATTACTGAGTATGGTACCACAGTGGTCATGTTACTGAGCAAGGTATCACAATGTTTATATTACTGAGTATGGTAGCACAGTGGTTATCTAACTGAGTATGGTAGCACATTGGTTATACTACTGAACATGGTAGCACAATGATTGTATTACTGACTATGGAAGAACAGTTGGTATATTAGAGGTATGGTAGCTCAATCATTATATTAATGAGTATGGTACCAGAGTGGTTATATTACTGAGTATGGGCGCACAGTGGTTATATTACTGAGTATGGTAGTACAGCGGTTATAATACTGAGTATGGTAGCACAGTGGTTATATTACTGAACATGTGCGCACAGGCGTTATATTACTGAATATGGTAGCATAGTAGTTATATTACTGAGTATGGTACCACAGTAGTTATATTACTGAGTATTGTAGCACAGTGGGTATATTAATGAGTATGGCAGCACAATGATTATATTAATGAGTATGGTAGCACAGTGGTTATATTACTGAGAATGGTAGCACAGTGGTTATTTTACTGAGCATGGTTACACAATGGTGATATTACTGAGTATGGTAGCACAGTGGATATATTACTGAGCAGGATAGCACAATGGCAAAATTGCTGAGTATTTTAGCACAGTGGTTAAATTACTGAGTATGGTAGCAGAGTGGTTATATTAATGAGTATGGTAGCACACCCTTTATATTACTGAGCATGGTAACACAGTGGTTATGTTACTGAGTATGGTAGCACAGTAGTGATATTACGGGGTATGGTAGCAGAGTGGTTCTAATAATGAGTGTGGTAGCACACTCTTTATATTACTGAGCATAGTAACACAGTGGTTATATTACTGAGCATGGTAGCACAATGGTTATATTACTGAGCATGGTAGCACAGTGGTTATATTACTGAGCATGGTAGCACAATGGTTATATTACTGAGCATGGTAACACAGTGGTTATATTACTGAGTATGGTAGCACAATGGTTATATTACTGAGTATGGTAGCACAGTAGTTATATTACTGAGTATGGTAGCAGAGTGGTTATAATAATGAGTACGGTAGCACACTCTTTATATTACTGAGCATGGTAACACAGTGGTTATATTACTGAGCATGGTAGAACAGTGGTTATATTACTGAGTATGGTAGCACAGTGGTTATGTTACTGAGCATGGTAGCACAGTGGTTATATTACTGAGTATGGTAGCACAGTGGTTATGTTACTGAGCATGGTAGCACTGTGGTTATATTTCTGAGTATGGTAGCACAGTGGTTATGTTACTGAGCATGGTAGCACAGTGGTTATATTACTGTGTATGGTAGCACAGTGGTTATGTTACTGAGCATGGTAGCACAGTGGTTATATTACTGAGCATGGTAACACAGTGGTTATATTACTGAGTATGGTAGCACTGTGGTTATATTACTGACCATGATAGCACAGTGGTTATATTACTGAGTATGGTAGCACTGTGGTTACATTACTGAGTATGGTAGCACAGTGGTTATATTACTGAGTATGGTAGCACTGTGGTTATGTTACTGAGCATGGTAGCACAGTGGTTACATTACTGAGTATGGTAGCACAGTGGTTATATTACTGAGTATGGTAGCACAGTGGTTATATTACTGAGTATGGTAGCACAGTGGTTGTATTACTGGGTATGCTAGCACAGTGGTTACATTACTGAGTATGGTAGCACAGTGGTTATATTACTGAGTATGGTAGCACAGTGGTTGTATTACTGGGTATGCTAGCACAGTGGTTACATTACTGAGTATGTTAGCACAGTAGTTATATTACTGAGCACGTTAGCACATTGGTTGTATTACTGAGCAGGATAGCGCTATGACTATATTGCTGAGTATTTTAGCACAGTGGTTAAATTACTGAGTATGGTAGCACAGTGGTTATATTACTGAGTATGGTAGCACTGTGGTTATGTTACTGAGCATGGTAGCACAGTGGTTACATTACTGAGTATGGTAGCACAGTGGTTATCTAACTGAGTATGGTAGCACAGTGGTTATATTACTGAGCATGGTAGCACAGTGGTTATATTACTGAGTATGGTAGCACAGTGGTTATGTTACTGAGCATGGTAGCACAGTGGTTATATTACTGAGCATGGTAACACAGTGGTTATATTACTGAGTATGGTAGCACTGTGGTTATATTACTGACCATGATAGCACAGTGGTTATATTACTGAGTATGGCAGCACTGTGGTTACATAACTGAGTATGGTAGCACAGTGGTTATATTACTGAGTATGGTAGCACTGTGGTTATGTTACTGAGCATGGTAGCACAGTGGTTACATTACTGAGTATGGTAGCACAGTGGTTATATTACTGAGTATGGTAGCACTGTGGTTATGTTACTGAGCATGGTAGCACAGTGGATATATTACTGAGTATGGTAGCACGGTGGTTATGTTACTGAGTATGGTAGAACAGTGGTTGTATTACTGGGTATGCTAGCACAGTGGTTACATTACTGAGTATGGTAGCACAGTAGTTATATTACTGAGCACGTTAGCACATTGGTTGTATTACTGAGCAGGATAGCGCTATGACTATATTGCTGAGTATTTTAGCACAGTGGTTAAATTACTGAGTATGGTAGCAGAGTCGTTATATTACCGAGTATGGTAGCACAGTGGTTATATTACAGAGAATGGGAGCACAATGGTGATATTACTGAGTATGGTTGCATGGTGTTTATATTACTGAGCATGTTAGCATGTTGGTTGTATTACTGAGCAGGATAGCACAATGGCTATATTGCTGAGTATTTTAGCACAGTGGTTAAATTACTGAGTATGGGAGCTGAGTCGTTATATTACCGAGTATGGTAGCACAGTGGTTATATTACTAAGTATGGTAACACAGTGATTATATCATTGTGCATTGTAGCACAATGGTTATATAACTGAACATGGTAGCACAGTGGTAATATTAATGAGTATGGTAACACAGTGATTATATTACTGAGAATGGTAGCACAATGGTTTTATTACTGAGCATGGTAGCACAATGTTTATATTACTGAGTATGGTAGCACTGTGGTTATATTACTGAGAATGGTAGCACAGTGGTTATATTACTGAGCATGGTAGCACAACGGTTATATTACTGAGTATGGTAGCACACAGTGGTTATATTACTGAGCATGGTAGCACAGTGGGTATATTACTGAGCATGGTTGCACAATGGTTATATTACTGAGTATGGTAGCACAGTGGTTATATTACTGAGTATGGTACCACAGTAGTCATGTTACTGAGCAAGGTATCACAATGTTTATATTACTGAGTATGGTAGCACAGTGGTTATCTAACTGAGTATGGTAGCACAGTGGTTATATTACTGAGCATGGTAGCACAGTGGTTATATTACTGAGTATGGTAGCACAGTGGTTATGTTACTGAGCATGGTAGCACAGTGGTTATATTACTGAGCATGGTAACACAGTGGTTATATTACTGAGTATGGTAGCACTGTGGTTATATTACTGACCATGATAGCACAGTGGTTATATTACTGAGTGTGGCAGCACTGTGGTTACATAACTGAGTATGGTAGCACAGTGGTTATATTACTGAGTATGGTAGCACTGTGGTTATGTTACTGAGCATGGTAGCACAGTGGTTACATTACTGAGTATGGTAGCACAGTGGTTATATTACTGAGTATGGTAGCACTGTGGTTATGTTACTGAGCATGGTAGCACAGTGGTTATATTACTGAGTATGGTAGCACAGTGGTTATATTACTAAGTATGGTAACACAGTGATTATATCATTGTGCATGGTAGCACAATGGTTATATAACTGAACATGGTAGCACAGTGGTAATATTAATGAGTATGGTAACACAGTGATTATATTACTGAGTATGGTAGCACAATGGTTTTATTACTGAGCATGGTAGCACAATGCCTATATTACTGAACATAGTCGCACAGTGGTTATATTATTGAGTCGGGTATCACAGTGCTTACATTCCTGAGTATGGTAGCACAATGTTAATGTTACTGAACATGGTAGCACACTGTTTATGTTACTGAGCATGGTAGCGCAGTGGTTATATTACTGAGTATGGTAGCACAGTGGTTATATTACTGAGTATGGTAGCACAGTGGTTATATTACTGAGAATGGTAGCACAGTGGTTATACTACTGAACATGGTAGCACAGTGATTGTATTACTGACTATGGTAGAACAGTTGGTATATTAGTGAGTATGGTAGCTCAATGATTATATTAATGAGTATGGTTCCAGAGTGGTTATATTACTGAACATGGGCGCACAGTGGTTATATTACTGAGTATGGTAGCACAGTGGTTATAATAGAGTATGGGCGCAGAGGGGTTATAATACTGAATATGGTTGCACGGTGGTTATATTACTGAGCATGGTAACACAATGTTTATATTACTGAGTATGGTAGCACTGTGCTTATATTACTGAGAATGGTAGCACAGTGGTTATACAACTGAGCATGGTAGCACAGTTTTTATATTACTGAGTAATGTAGCATAGAGGTTATATTACTGAATATGGGCGCACAGTGGTTACATTACTGACTATAGTAACCCAGTGATTATATCATTGTGCATGTTAGCACAATGGTTATATTACTGAATTTGGTACCACAGTGGTTATACTATAGAGCATGGTAGCACAATGGTTATATTACTGAACATGGTGGCACAGTGGTTATGTTACTGAGCATGGTAGCACATGGTTATGTTACTGAGCATGGTAGCACAGTGGTTAAATTACTGAGTATGGTAGCAGAGTGGTTATAATAATGAGTATGGTAGTACAGTGATTATATTACTGAGAATGGTAGCACAATGGCGATATTACCGAGTATGATAGCACAATGGTTACATTACTGTGTATTGTAGCACAGTGGGTATATGAATGAGTATGGCAGCACAATGATTATATTAATGAGTATGGTAGCACAGTTGTTATGTTACTGAGTATGTGTGCACAGGCATTATATCACTGAATATGGTAGCACAATGCCTATATTACTGAGCATGGTAGCACAACGGTTATATTACTGAGTATGGTAGCACAGTGGTTATATTACTGAGCATGGTAGCACAGTGGTTATATTACTGAGTATGGTACCACAGTGGTCATGTTACTGAGCAAGGTATCACGATGTTTATATTACTGAGTATGGTAGCACAGTGGTTATCTAACTGAGTATGGTAGCACAATGTTTATATTACTGAGTATGGTAGCACATTGGTTATACTACTGAACATGGTAGCACAATGATTGTATTACTGACTATGGTAGAACAGTTGGTATATTAGTGAGTATGGTAGCTCAATGATTATATTAATGAGTATGGTACCAGAGTGGTTATATTACTGAGTATGGGCGCACAGTGGTTATATTACTGAGTATGCTAGTACAGCGGTTATAATACTGAGTATGGTAGCACAGTGGTTATATTACTGAATATGTGCACACAGGCGGTATATTACTGAATATGGTAGCACAGTGGTTATATTACTGAGTATGGTAGCACAGTGGTTATACTACTGAACATGGTAGCACAATGATTGTATTACTGACAATGGTAGAACAGTTGGTATATTAGTGAGCATGGTAGCTCAATGATTATATTAAAGAGTATGGTAGCAGAGTGGTTATATTACTGAGTATGGTAGCAGAGTGGTTATATTACTGAGTATGGTAGAACAGTGGTTATATTACTGAGTCTGGTAGTACAGCGGTTATATTACTGAGTATGGTAGCACAGTGGTTATATTACTGAGCATGGTAGCACAGTGGATATATTACTGAGTATGGTAGCACGGTGGTTATGTTACTGAGTATGGTAGTACAGTGGTTATATTACTGAGTCTGGTAGTACAGCGGTTATATTACTGAGTATGGTAGCACAGTGGTTATATTACTGAGCATGGTAGCACAGTGGATATATTACTGAGTATGGTAGCACGGTGGTTATGTTACTGAGTATGGTAGAACAGTGGTTATATTACTGAGTCTGGTAGTACAGCGGTTATATTACTGAGTATGGTACCACAGTGGTCATGTTACTGAGTAAGGTATCATAATGTTTATATTACTGAGTATGATAGAACAGTGGTTATCTAACTGAGTATGGTAGCACAATGTTTCTATTACTGAGTATGGTAGCACAGTGGTTATATTACTGAGAATGGTAGCACATTGGTTATACTACTGAACATGGTAGCACAATGATTGTATTACTGAGTATGGTAGCACAGTGGTTATATTACTGTGAATGGTAGCACAGTGGTTATATTACTGAGCATGGTAGCACAGTGGTTATACTACTGAACATGATATCACAGTGGTTATATTAATGAGTATGGTAGCACAGTAGCTGTATTACTAAGTATGGTAGCACTGTGGTTATGTTACTGAGTATGGTAGCACAGTGGTTATACTATTGAGTATGGTAGCACAGTGGTTGTATTACTGGGTATGCTAGCACAGTGGTTACATTACTGAGTATGGTAGCACAGTGGTTATATTACTGAGCACATTAGCACATTGGTTGTATTACTGAGCAGGATAGCACTATGACTATATTGCTGAGTATTTTAGCACAGTGGTTAAATTACTGAGTATGGTAGCAGAGTCGTTATATTACCGAGTATGGTAGCACAGTGGTTATATTACAGAGAATGGGAGCACAATGGTGATATTACTGAGTATGGTTGCATGGTGTTTATATTACTGAGCATGTTAGCATGTTGGTTGTATTACTGAGCAGGATAGCACAATGGCTATATTGCTGAGTATTTTAGCACAGTGGTTAAATTACTGAGTATGGGAGCTGAGTCGTTATATTACCGAGTATTGTAGCACAGTGGTTATATTACTAAGTATGGTAACACAGTGATTATATCATTGTGCATTGTAGCACAATGATTATATAACTGAACATGGTAGCACAGTGGTAATATTAATGAGTATGGTAACACAGTGATTATATTACTGAGTATGGTTTTATTACTGAGCATGGTGGCACAATTCCTATATTACTGAACATAGTAGCACAGTGGTTATGTTACTGAGTCGGGTATCACAGTGCTTACATTACTGAGTATGGTAGCACAATGTTAATGTTACTGAACATGGTAGCACACTGTTTATGTTACTGAGCATGGTAGCGCAGTGGTTATTTTATTGTGTATGGTAGCACAGTGGTTATATTACTGAGTATGGTAGCACAGTGGTTATATTACTGAGTATGGTAGAACAGTGGTTATATTACTGAGAATGGTAGCACAGTGGTTATACTACTGAACATGGTAGCACAATGACTGTGTTACTGACTATTGTAGAACAGTTGGTATATTAGTGAGTATGGTAGCTCAATGATTATATTAATGAGTATGGTAGCAGAGTGGTTATATTACTGAATATGGTAGCACAGTGGTTATATTACTGAGTATGGTAGCACAGTGGTTATAATACTGAGTATGGGCGCACAGGGGTTATATTACTGAATATGGTTGCACAGTGGTTATATTACTGAGCATGGTAACACAATGTTTATATTACTGAGTATGGTAGCACTTTGGTTATATTCCTGAGAATGGTAGCACAGTGGTTATACAACTGAGCATGGTAGCACAGTTTTTATATTACTGAATAATGTACCACAGAGATTATATTACTGAGTATGGGTGCACAGTGGTTACATTACTGAGTATCGTAACCCAGTGATTATATCATTGTGCATGTTAGCACAATGGTTATATTACTGAATTTGGTACCACAGTGGTTATATTATAGAGCATGGTAGCACAATGGTTATGTTACTGAGCATGGTAGCACAATGTTTATATTACTGAGCATTGTAGTACAGTGGTTATGTTACTGAGCATGGCAGCACAGTGGTTATATTACTGAACATGGTAGCACAATGGTTATATTACTGGTTATCGTAGCACAGTGGGTATATTACTGAGTATGGTATCACAATTAATGCATTAATGAGTATGGAACACTGTGTTTATTTTACTGAGCATGTTAGCACAGTGGTTAATTAACTGAGTATGGTAGCACAGTGGTTAATTTACTGAGTATGTTAGCACAGTGGTTATACAATTGAGCATGGTAGCACAGTGTTTAATTTACTAAGTATGTTAGCACAATCATTATATTAATGAGTATGGTAGCACAGTGGTTATATTACTGAGCATGGTAGCACAGTGGTTATTTTACTGTGTATGGTAGCACAGTGTTTAATTTACTGAGTATGGTAGTACAGCAGTTATATTACTGAGTATGGTAGCACACTGGTTATATTACTGAGTACGGTAGCACAATATTTAATTTACTGAGTATGGTCGCACAGTGGTTATATTACTGAGTATGGTAACACAGTGTTTAATTTACTGAGTATGGTAGCACAGTGTTTAATTTACTGAATATGGTAGCACAGTGGTTATTTTACTGAGTATGGTAGCACAATGGTTATATTACTGTGTATGGTAGCACAGTGTTTAATTTACTGAGTATGGTAGCACAGTGGTTATATTACTGAGGATGGTAGCACAATGGTTATATTAATGAGTATGGTAGCACAATGGTTATATTAATGAGTATGGTAGCACAGTGTTTAATTTACTGAGTATTGTAACACAGTGGTTAATTTACTGTGTAAGGGAGCACACTGGTTACTTTACTGTGTATGGTGGCACAGTGGTTATTTTACTGAGTATGGTAGCACAATGGTTATATTACTGAATATGGTAGCACAGTGGTTATTTTACTGAGTATGGTAGCGCAGTGGTTATATTATTGAGCTTGGTAGCACAGTGGTTATTTTACTGAGTATGGTAGCACAGTGGTTATATTACTGAGTATGGTAGCACAGTGGTTATTTTACTGAGTATGGTAGCACAGTGTTTATATTACTGAGTATGGTAGCATAATGGTTATATTACTGAGTATGGTAGCACAGTGGTTATATTACTGAGCTTGGTAGCACAGTGGTTATTTTACTGAGTATGGTAGCACAGTGGTTATATTACTGAGTATGGTAGCACAGTGGTTATATTACTGAGTATGGTAGCACAGTGGTTATTTTACTGAGTATGGTAGCACAGTGGTTATATTACTGAGTATGGTAGCACAGTGGTTATTTTACTGTGTATGGTAGCACAGTGTTTAATTTACTGAGTATGGTAGCACTGTGGTTATATTACTGAGCTTGGTAGCACAGTGGTTATTTTACTGAGTATGGTAGCACAGTGGTTATTTTACTGAGTATGGTAGCACAGTGGTTATTTTACTGAGTATGGTAGCACAGTGGTTATTTTACTGAGTATGGTAGCACAGTTGTTATATTACTGAGTATGGTAGCACAGTAGTTATTTTACTGGGTATGGTAGCACAGTGGTTATATTACTGAGTATGGTAGCACAGTGGTTATTTTACTGAGTTTGGTAGCACAGTGGTTATTTTACTGAGCTGGTAGCACAGTGGTTATATTACTGAGTATGGTAGCACAGTGTTTATTTTACTGAGTATGGTAGCACGGTGGTTATATTACTGAGTATGGTAGCACAGTGGTTATATTACTGAGTATGGTAGCACAGTGGTTATATTACTGAGTGTGGTAGCACAATGGTTATTTTACGGAGTATGGTAGCACAGTTGTTATATTACTGAGTATGGTAGCACAGTGGTCATATTACTGAGTGTGATAGCATAATGGTTATTTTACTGAGTATGGTAGCACAGTGTTTAATTTACTGTACTGTAATCCAGAGGCAGGTCTGAGTTCAAATCCCACTTTGGCAGCAGAGGGCTTTGCTGACTGGCATGGAGGTGGTGAGGGGGCTGGTCTGGGGGAATGGGAAGTGTGGACTAATGACTGTGATAACTAGGCAGTGGTGGGAGGGTGGGTGAGGGGTGTGTGCTGGTCCCTATCCCCACTTTCTTGCAATATTTCTGGTGGGGCGTACCACTTTGAGGGGCACCAAGAGATGGGTCCTGGACACTATTCCCAGCTCCTCTCCAATCAGAGTATGGGTATTACCCTCTTTGTGATAACTCAGGATTTCTGGGGCTCTGTGGGGTGGGCATACATATGTGTGCACATGTTTGACATCTATATATGTGTGTGCATGATTTGTGTGCACATGAGAGAAGGTGTATTGAAGACTGATAAGCATGTGGTGCCATCTAGTGGCTACAGCATCAGTTCCAGACTCCAGAACAGACTGAACCCTGACTTCTCCACTGCAAATGCATCGAATTCTGGGAGTGCTCATTTTACCTGAAGACCCTTTATGAAGTGCCAAATGCTTAGAGACCCAACCCAGGGTCCTGGCTATCACAGCTCTGCACTCATTGTCACTGCTGCTCGATAGCAATTTACCTGGGAAAGGAGGTGAGTAAAGTCTGCAGAACAAATTTGAGGAAGGTTGAATTTGCAATTTCAGTCATCTCAATTTCTCTGCTCCTCTCACCCACTCTAACCTGTCTCTCTCTGCACTTGCTGCACTCCGTTCTCTCAGGTCCAACCCTGACATTGTCATCAAACCCGCTGACAAGGGTGGTGCTGTTGTTGTCTTGCGCACTGACCTCTACCTCGTGGAGGCTGAGTGTCAACTTGCAGACACTTCCTCCTACCTCTCCCTGGACCATGACCCCACCACTGAACATCAAGCCATTGTTCCCAGGACTGTCACTGACCTCATCTCCTCTGGAGATCTTCCTCCCACAGCTTCCAACCTCATAGTCTCCCAACCTCGGACGGCCCGCTTCTATCTCCTACCCAAAATCCACAAACAGGACTGTCCCGGTAGACCGATCATGTCAGCCTGTTCCTGCCCCACGGAACTCATTTCTCGCTATCTTGATTCCATTCTCTCTCCCCTTGTCCAGTCCCTTCCAACCTACATCCATGATTCCTCTGACACCCTACATCATATCAACAATTTCCAGTTCCCTGGCCCCAACCGCTTCCTCTTCACTATGGACGTCCAATCCCTCTACACCTCCATCCCCCACCAGGATGGTCTGAGGGCTCTCCGCTTCTTCCTCGAACAGAGGCCCGAACAATCCCCATCCACCACTACTCTTCTCCGTCTGGCTGAACTTGTTCTCACGCTGAACAATTTCTCCTTCAACTCCTCTCACTTCCTCCAAATAAAAGGTGTGGCTATGGGTACCCGCATGGGCCCCAGCTATGCCTGTCTCTTTATGGGGTATGTGGAACATTCCTTGTTCCAGTCCTACTCAGGTCCCCTCCCACAACTCTTTCTCCGGTACATCGATGATTACTTCGGTGCTGCTTCATGCTCTCGTCTGAACCTGGAAAAATTGATTAATTTTGCTTCCAATCTCCACCCCTCCATCATTTTCACATGGTCCATCGCTGACACTTCCCTTCCCTTCCTTGACCTCTCTGTCTCAATCTCTGGTGATAGACTGTCCACCAATATCCATTACAAGCCTACCGACTCCCACAGCTACCTCGACTACAGCTCCTCACACCCCACTTCCTGTAAGGACTCCAACCCATTCTCTCAGTTCCTTCGCCTCCGTCACATCTGTTCCGATGATGCCACTTTCAAAAACAGTTCCTCTGACATGTCTTCCTTCTTCCTTAACCGAGCTTTTCCACCCACGGTGGTTGACAGGGCCCTCAATTGTGTCCGGACCATCTCCTGCACATCCGCCCTCACACATTCTCCTCCCTCCCAGAAACATGATAGGGTCCCCCTTGTCCTCACTTATCACCCCAACAGCCTCCGCATTCAAAGGATCATCCTCCGCCATTTCCGCCAACTCCAGCATGATGCCACCACCAAACACATCTTCCCTTCACCCCCCCGGCGGCATTCTGCAGGGATCGTTCCCTCTGGGACATCTCCTCCATCACCACTTACACCTCAGCTCCCTCCCATGGCACCTTCCCATGCAACCGCAGAAGGTGCAACACCTGCACCTCTACTTCCCCTTTCCTCACCATCCAAGGGCCCAAACACTCCTTTCAAGTGAAGCAGCATTTCACTTGCACTTCCCTCAATTTAGTCTACTGCATTCACTGCTCCCAATGCAGTTTCCTCTACATTGGAGAGACCAAACGCAGACTGGGTGACCGCTTTGCAGAACACCTTCAGTCTGTCCGCAAGTATTACCCAAACCTCCCTGTCGCTTGCCATTTCAACACTCCACCCTGCTCTCTTACCCACATGTCCGTCCTTGGCCTGCTGCATTGTTCCAGTGAAGCTCAACACAAACTGGAGGAACAGCACCTCATCTTCTGACTAGGCACTTTACAGCCTTCCGGACTGAATATTGAGTTCAACAATTTTAGATCATGAACTCTCTCCTCCATCCCCACCCCCTTTCCGATCCCTCCTTTTTCCAATAATTTATATAGATTTTTCTTTTCAGAGCTATTTCCATTATTTTTAAATGTATTTCCATCCATTGTTTTATCTCTACCTTTTAGCCTTTTTTGATCCCTTCACCGCACCCACCCCCACTAGGGCTATCTGTACCTTGCTCATCCTGCTTTCTATCCTTAATTAGCACATTCCTTAGATAATATCACAACCTTCAACACCTTTTTGTCCTTTTGTCTGCGACATCTTTTGGCAATCTCCACCTATCACTGGCCCTCTATCCAGCTCTACTTGTCCCACCCCCCTCTTAAACCAGCTTATATTTCACCTCACTTCTAGTTTTCCTTAGTCTGTTGAAGAGTCATACAGACTCAAAACGTTAACTGTCTTCCTCTCCGCAGATGCTGTCAGACCCGCTGAGTTTTTCCAGGTATTTTTATTTTTGTTGCACTTTTCCTATTGTTACCTTCTCTCTGACTAAAAGGAATATTTGATCAGAACCCAATTTGATATCACATGGATCAAACAGATGGCCCTGACTGCTCGACAGTTTTTGTGTCACGTGTGGGTGAAATGATAATCAGTTAACACTCTGATTCAAAGCTGGTTTGAAATCACAGTTGGATTGATGGTTAATTGTTGTGTAGTTGTTGCCTGGTCATTGTGAAGAGACTTTTCATTACACCAGAGGCACATATCCATTCTGATCAAGTATCAAGTGTGATGTTTCTAACAAGTGGGAGGGACAAAACCTGAGTTCACATCTGTGTCCCTGCCACCCTTCTTCCCCAGTATCCCTCTACACTTCCAGCCTTCCCCTCCAGCACCTCCCACCACATCATACCTCACCACTGTGCCAGTTACTGACCTCAGCCATACCGCTGTGGGAGGTGCTGCCTGATACCTGGGAATCTCACCAAAAGAAGCAAGAAAAATCCGCCTGGCTCCATACCCAACAACCATAAAGCAGGTGCTGGGAGCAAGTGACCTGGTGGTATATTGAATGAGAATGATGTAGCAGGATGTGAGACAGCAAAAAATAAATGATATAAATAATAGCATTTATTGCCCATCCCTAGTTGCCCTTGTGAAGGTGGTGGTGAGCTGCCTTCTTGAGCCGCTGCAGTCCATGTGATGTAGGTACACCCACAGTGCTGTTAGGGAGGGAGTTCCAGGATTTTGACCCAGCGACAGTGAAGGAACGGCGATATATTTCCAACTCAGGATGGTGAGTGACTTGGAGGGGAACTTCCAGGTGGTGGTGTTCCCATCTTTCTGCTGCCCTTGTCCTACTGGATGGTAGTGTTCATGGGTTTGGAAGGTGCTGTCGAAGGAGCCTTGGTGAGTTGCTACAGTGCATCTTGTAGATGGTACACACTGCTGCTACTGTGTGTCGGTGGTGGAAGGAGTGAATTTTGAAAGTGTGGGATGGGGTACCAGTCAAGCAGGCTGCCTTATCCTGGATGGTGTTGAGCTTCTTGAGTGTTGTTGGAGCCACACTCATCCAGGCAAGTAGGGAGTATTCCATCACACTTGTTTCACTCCTCTAATGACAGCTGGTCTAGCAGTAGGTCCTGAGTTGGAGGTGTGGGGAGTTAAGATGCAGATCAGCCGTGATCTAATTGCATAGCAGAGCAGGCTAGAAGGGCTGAACGGCCTCCTCCTGTTGCTATGTGAACTGCTTGAGCTCAGTGGACCCTGCCCCAATGTGGGTTAGTGGCCTCCGGGGAAGTGGGGAGAAAATGGTTGTTATAGAACACCGAACAACAAATAGTCCAATGAAGTGAGAGAAATGCTGGTGAAAAGATATTAATCAAGTCTAATTTTGGTTGGCTAAAGTTTATAATTTTAGGAAGTGCTAGCTGGGAGTGTTGGTTTTTAGGATCATGTCAATCAAATGGACCCAGCCGCATTATAATTTCAATTTTCCAGCCACATCGTTTGAAAATAAGGGAATGTTCCAGCCATGTGAGAACACTGGTCTATGTATTCTGTTGGACTAACACCTTGACTACTGATATGAACATGTTGAAAAAATAGCGGCGCTTATGTAGGATTGAGTTATCGAGTAACAATTTAAATTTAATTTTGATGTACACGCGGAAATATCTCCTCACTTCATACCCCAGCTGATTGCTGTCTGTGGCTTCTCAACCAAATAAGGGAAACCTTTAAAATCTAGCTTCCCTCCGTGGTTTACCGATTCGGAGACAGTCATGGACAGAGTATATTCCCTAAGGTGACCAGCAAGGTTTATCCCAATCCCTCCAGGATTCATCTGAGGAAATACAGAAACTGTGACCCAACCAAGTTTAACTGGACCAAATATAGAAGTATGAAGAATGTGACATTTAAGGTATCGATTGTGCGGAAAGATCGATTGGTGAATTTGGGCTATTTTGACTGTAAATTGAAGCACAGTTTGAAGGTTCTGAGAGATCTGGACGGAAAACTCTCTCATGTCAACTGCCTTGATTACCAAGTGAAGAATACAAACAGCCTCTTGTTGATGCTATTTGGGATTGAAGGAGAGGTCAGTACATGTCTCTCTGGCAGTATTAGGCTCTCGCTCTGCTGTTCGGGAGCTGCACCAGTCCAGTTGGCTGTCTTTGCGTTTACTCCAGTTGGGCCTATGCTCCAAGAACTCAAAAATACCCAGTTATCTGCGTGGAGGACTAATTTGTCTTGAAACTCCTTCTCCAACATTTTCCTTCATGGTTCCTGGGTAACAGTGAAACTAATCTTTATCATGGACCCACAGTTGCCAACCATTTGCTTTTGGTTAATTCTGAGGCTGGAAAGTCCCTGCTCGTGAGTAGCCGAACTGACAGGCCCAGGCCAGTTTCAAGATCAAGCCTAGAGCAGTGTCAAGATCAGGTCTAGAGCTGTGTCAAGATCACAGCTGTTCCAGCTGTTGCCACTGGCAGTAAAATTCAAACATTTGGTCCGAATCAAGCCTGCAACCAGCTATAGAAACCCTGGTGTAAACTGAGCACTGGAAGAGCTGGAGTTATTTCCCGGACGATTACATTTCACCTACTGGGTTCTTTCTAACTAACATTAGTTGGGTGTAACACAAACATGAAATCCCGTTTCGTTAACACTGTGCCGATCTGCTTCCGATGTCAGTTAATGTCTAAATGATTGTTTCTCCTGTATTGAGTGTTGGTGGTGCCATTAAGTAACTATCACCAGGTTGGGTGTATCATTAAATCCATAATCAACTGGTCTCGTTCATCAAAATTGACAAACACTGCAAGATTTATTTATAAGGGTTTCACTAGAAAGACTGGTGCAATGTATCTGGTATCCAGAATCCGCTTGGAAGGGCTGCAGCGGTTTTGTATTTTAAACTCGCTACTGCTCCGATGGCAGTTTTCACACTTGATTCTCAGCTAGAAGCTGTTGCAGACAAACCCTTTCAATCTACTTGCGCCGTCAGTCTGGGTATTTTGTGTGTATTGGGTTCCACGCTGACAGAGCTGGCGAAGCCTGCATTGCCTCCCGGAACTGCTCAAGCTGTTAGTAACCAAACCACAAGCGCAACGTTGAGATTCTCGTTGCTGATATCAAAGTACATATTTCTTTCCTTGTCAAAGAAACACATGTGGGGAGGTCACCCTGAATGATCATTTAACAAATAGAGATTCAGAGTCTCAGGTAATGGGGTCTTAGAGGCTAAGGGCTCATAGCTGGAAGGAAAAGGATTCCATCGTGAGCCACAAATCTTCTGATGATGAAGTTCTAGGCCCAGAATAAAGCTGATGCAGCTGCTAACTGAACTGATTCATTTCGGAGGGTACATGTTGTAACTCTGGGTTTGTCATCGATAACTCTTTTTGTTCAACGGCCTCCGTCACTCCTGCTAGTGGAGCCCAGGTGCAAGTAGTTTTACCAGGTAGAATAGCCATAGTAAATTGTTCGAAATATAAAATATATCAACACATATTAAAGTCTCATTCTGAATGGTAATAAAGATGGGACCTGGATTGATATGTAGTAAATCAGTCGAGGAGACTGACCTGGTATGAATAGGGTTATGTTATGCGTGCATTGGGAAGAGATAAGACTTTGAAAGCTAACGAGAACTAGAACAATTGTGTGGAAAATTGTGAATCTAATAAAAAGTGTAAGGCATTAATAGACATGAATGGTAACTGTTACCCTCGCCACTAAATAAGCTTACGTAACAACATACACAGTATTGTGCGCATATTCATCCTACACAAGTCAACTCTATAAATGCAGAACACACTGGAGCTCCTTAGGACTTTAAGCTAGTCTCACTGAGGTTTGTATAAGTCGTCAAAATGATATGCTTACAGTCTCCTGCGGAGTCTTTGATGTGTGAATTATAATTGGTATCTATCTCATATGTATGTGAGGGTTATGTATTGTCTCACAAATGTGATGTAATAAAGAATATCAATCAGGCATTTTGGTGTTTTCTGGTCCCAGAGGTAAAGGATGTACAATATCCTATAATCCCTCCATGCAAGGGATCCATGATCATATCCTATAAAACCCCAATATTAGATCTTACGTTCCAGAATTGAGTTACCCTATCCAGTATCTGCTTATTAAATACTATACTCTAATCCCGGGAATGAAACAATGCATCTCACTTGGAACATAAGCGGGATATTTTGTTTTTCACACATGTCCCTACATGTGCCGCCATAATTTTTTAGTAGGCAGATTGTTCATACTTTGTGAGATAAGGTCAGAATGAAACATTAAACTATTTTATTTCTAAGATAACAAGGGCATATGAAAGGAAACAGTTATAATTGGACTTAGTTAATTCAAATCAGTACAACTTGTCTTTGGGTAATAAAGTATAACCAGCATTACACTGCCCATATCAGTGACTTAAAACTTGTAACTACCCTCCCGATTCTGACCAAAATCTATCCTCCCAACTTTCAGCCTGGAAACTGGAGCGGCAAGACCACCCAGGGCCAGAGAGTTCCCAACACATCAGGCTAACAAATCATCGGTTTTGTTGGAAAACACTTGCAGTACTTATCAACATTTCACACTTCATCTGTTTTTTGTACGTTTGAACAGTGACCTTTAAGCAGGCGAGGTAGGTGCTTTACAAAAAGGTCAAAGAGAGAGAGAGAAAAAGAGAAACAGCTAAATAAGTAGGAGGGAGGGGTGTGAATAATCACTTTGGAAAAACCGACTCCGTGTTTTGAATGATTTTCTCCCAATGTTGCTCTAATAAGAGAACGGATTTCTGTAAAACAGCGGTTCTCAAACTGGGGTCTGCAGACCAATAGAAGCTCCATGTGCAGTCTCGAATGGTCCATAGTGCAGATCAGGTCAATGAGTGGCTGACCTTGCAGAGCGCCGTGGTCAAGAGTAAGCGAGCGGGTGGGTAGAGGCGAATTCTGCTCCCTTCGATGTTCCTGTTCCCTCCAGGCTCCTATCGTCGGTAGACAGGCTCTATTGTAGGAAGCAGACACACCCATTTAGCTGAAATCTGTAAGTACCTGTTTTCTTTAAGGCATTATTGGAACAACTTTTGCCTTTTGCACCTAGCACTTTTTCAGTGTTATAATTTAGCGGGGGGAGGGGGTGGGGGTGTGTTGGGGGTGGGGGTGGGTGGGGGGGAATCAGTGATTACTAACCCATTTGCAAAGTGGTCTTTCAGTCAAAGAACTTTGAGAGCATTTATAATGGGAGCGTTAACCCGTAAAATCATATCTCAGACCGGACCAAAATACTTAAAAAATCCACAACAAAATGTTGAGGATGATGGAAACTGAAATACAAACAAAAACTGCTGGAAATACTCAGGTCGCTCAGTATCTATGGCGAGGGCAACAGAACGCTTAATGCCAACTCTTTCACTCCCCAAGGATGCATTTACCGGGGTTTTTTTTTAAAGCATGTTTTATGCAGAATTCCCAAAGTCTCCATTGTTTATGGGAGCTTGCTGTGTAAAAATTGGTTGTGGTGTTTCTTACATAAGTGAATTGAGAAAGTACTTAATTATCGGTAAAACACTTTGAGACATCCTGTGGCAGTGAACACACTAAAGTAAAATGGTACCACCTGAGGGTTTTGTTCGTTGGAACTTGTTCAGTACTGAGGGAGTGCTGCATTGTCTGTGCAACAGTGTGTGTGACGAGGCATTAAACTGAGTCTTCTTTCTTCTTAAGATTCATGGCACCACCGGACAGATTATTCTTCAAACAACGCTGAAAACAAACCATCTGCTCCTTTAATCTAATTCTTGTTGTGGGATCCTGCTGTGCGCAAAATGAAAGCTACAAAGCTACATTTCATTGGTCGGAAGCGCGTTGGGACATCCTGAGATCGCTACACAAATGCAGGTTCTCTGCAAAGCTTCATTCAGCATCAGCGACTGTTTTATTTTGACAGTAAGGAGTCATTTCAGTGAGAGTCCTTCTCCTCGGACAGTCCTGAACTCTCAGTGCTACTGGAGAAGACTCTTCACGTCATTTCCCGTAGGCAAGTATTTCATCGGATCCTCAAGTTGGTCAGAGCAAAGCTGGCGGGCGACATGGAGATCTCGTTAATGTTCATATTCGTGGCCTCTTTCCCCTGTGGGTAACTTTAGGTTAGATTCATTTCTAGTTATAACATTTCTCCTACAATATGGTAACAATCATGTTCTTTCAAACAGGTGGGTGTTTTACTCAATTATTGACTCAGTCCAAGCGGTCCACCACCAAGTCCCAGGGGAGAGCGGCCCGTTTTCGGTGTGGGCTTGAGACTGCGAATTTCACCAGTGCTACAATTCACTGGTACCGGCACTCTCCCAGTCAAGGCTTCCGCCGCATTGCCTACGTGACAAGAGTCCGCCCAGTTTACGACGATGATTTCGCCGATAGATTCAGAGCCGAAAATGTGCAACAAGAAAAGGCGAGTATACTGGATGTAAAGAGCCTGGTGGAGAGCGACGCAGGAGTTTATTACTGTGCGATCTGGAGTAGCACAGTGACACAAGGCTGTGAAGGGCCCCTACAAATACTCCGCACCCAAACATCTCCTCCCTGTGCCACAGGGGCTGTGGGGTCGAGTGAACATTGTCCTCCGTTTAGAAATAATTTAGAATTAATACAATTAATGAGTCAGGTTAGACCTGCAGCCAATCAGCGAGGCTGAAGCACATTTCTGAATTCTCCAATCCTTTCACTGATATTGATGGGAATATTCCCACACACGTCTGCAGGCACACCGGGAACAAGTCACTTAATATTCATCCTGTAAACTTCCCAAAAGATAACCGAACAAATATTAAACTGTGGGGATACTCGAGCTAAGAACAGCTGCGCGGGATCGTCCATAAATCCACGGTTTAATGTAAACTTTGGCGGGTTATATATTTGGAGACTGAAAAAACATATTTGTTTGGTATTTGCTCTTTCTCGCACTGGGGCTTAAACACCGAAAGATAACAATTCCAACCGAATCAAATGGTTAAATAAAGGTCCGCACAGAGTGCGGTGTCGGGAATATAGTTATGTTAATGACGAATTCATTAAACCCGAACACATTAACCTCGGGATTTCGAATGGATTTAATGCAGCGATTATTTATTTTTTATTGCAACTAACTGAAAATAAGACAGTGTAGAGTTTTCCCAGATTCAATGGGCCCTTGCCGATATCTAAAAGCATCTTTGTTTTATTTTAATAGAATGTGTTCCTGGAGATCGCCGTGTGATTTGTACTAGTCACGGTTACATATCATCGCCAAATCTCACCTCCTGGGTGAAAATGAAAAGCGTCAAGGGCTGAATAATGTCTGAGCTGTAATTAACTCAGACCCGGAAAGGCTTCATGTTCTTGATATGTTCCGCGGCCGAGCTGCTGACCTCTCCTTCCATCATCTCTAGTTTGTCCAGAACTACGCTCCTGTCCACAACTCATTCTTATCTTTTTATCTCTTCTTGGTTTCACTCTCTGCAACTTTCTCCAGCGTTTCACCATCCTGCGATTCTTCCTTCTTGCACCTTTAGCGGTGCAACATGGGACAATAGACTGGGCAAAGATCTGGCAGATGGAGATCATGTGGGAAGATGTGGACTTATCCACTTTGGCAGGAAGAATAGAAAAGAAGCAAATTATTTAAATGCAAAGAGATTGCAGGATTCCGAGTTACAGAGGGATCTGGGTGTCCCAATACATGAATGAGGAACAGTTAGCAAGCAGCTACAGCAAGTGATTAGGAAGGCAAATGGTCTTTATCGCAAATGAATTTGAGTCCAGGAGTAAAGATGTCTTGCTGCAATTGTATAGAATCTTGGTGAGACCACACCTGGAGTATTGTGTACAGCTTTGGTCTCCTTTTGGCCATTGAGAGAGTGCAGTGGAGGTTAACTAAGTAAATTCCCGGGATGGTGGGACTGTCCTATGAGGAGAGACTGGGGAAACTGGGCCTGTATTCTCTAAAGTTTCAAAGAAGCTGAGGAGATCTCATTGAAACTTACAAAATTCTTAAAGGACATGACAGGGTGGATGCAGGAACGATGTTTCCCTGGCTGGGTGGTGGGGGATGGTGGTGAGTCTAGAACCAAGGGACAGTCTCAGAATAAGAGGTAGGCCATTTAGGATTGAGATGAGGAGGAATTTATTCACTCAGAGGGTGATTAACCTTTGGAATTCTCTACCCCAGAGGGTTTTGGAGGCTCGGCCAGTGAGCATATTCAAGACAGAAATCTGGATACCAAAAACATCAAGGGATAGTGCAGGAAAGTGATGTTCAGGTAGATGATCAGCCATGATCGAACTGAATGACAGAGCTGGCTTGAGGGGCTGAATGGCCTACTCCTGCTCATCTGTTCCTATGTTCCAATGGATGCCAGGATCAAAGTGATTTCCTATTCATCTGCACATGCAAATATTTAAGGAAGGTACTCAATTTAAAATTGAATGAAATGGATGACCATTAACGGTCTCATATGACTACATGTGACTTGACATCAGCACTAGGCTTGTCTGCATCATGTCTCACAGAGGATCACCTGAGCTCCAACCAACCAGTATGATGTATGTCATTGGGCCTGACCCCTAGACACTTTGCTAGCCCCTGTGCTAAAGTGAAGAGTCATTCAGTTGCCATTAGACAGAAGCTGTCTTGTAAACACAAAGCTGATAGATAACAGGACTACTTCCAAACTGCAGAACAAACGGATAAACTCACCTGAAAATGTAAGTGCATTACCACCACATTACTGACAGTAGTATGAACACATGCAGTTTCCTATTGATGGACTCCCATTGCTAGTGATGCTGTAGCAGTAGGGGTTTCTCCACTCTGGGCAACCAGACAAGTGAAGCATTGATGCGTGAATGAATGTGTTTTCACACACTAAGCATAAGCAAATCCTTTCACCAGTTTTCAGGATTCAACATTTCCTGCAGATAAATGACGGACATCTGACTATAACAATGTGAAATGCCTTACAAAGGAAGTGTTGCATTACATCAGCTATCTCGATAATGCAAAATATCCAAGTCTAATGATATGTTCCAGTCATCCTACTCATCAACACTTTAATCCAGATCCTCAGGTAAGGGACTTTGTCAAAAAAGCAGGCCCATCTTCAAAGTGACTCATCCTCAAGGATAATGATTAACAGATATCTTCCCTCTCAGAAACCATTAATCATTTTACCATGAAGCAACTCATAGTTTGACCCTGGATATTGCATGTTGACCATGGGATGTTCTTCTGTTGCAGACATAGGAGCTGTTTGGACACAAGTCTTATGTAAGATTAATCTACACTGAGACTTTGCAGTCACTGAAGAAAACCCCACATCAGCAACATTATAAACATGTTTCCAAGCTAATGTTGGCATCACCAGAGCTTCCAGATATTGATAATGCCAAAACAACAAAGGAGAAGGTAGTAGAGAAATTTTATATGACAAAAATAGATAAACAGGAGGCACTTAAAGGTTGGTAGCAGCCAACGGTGAAAAATCATCTGGTCTGGATGGGATGCATTTGAGATTGCCGATGGAAGTAAGTGGAAATTGTAGATGCTCCAGCTACAATTGTATGTATTTGGAAATGGTGGCAAAGAATTTCACATGTTAAATCCCCATTCAAAATAAGGGAAAGGGATAAACATGGCAACTAAATGTCAGTCAGTCTAACTCCAGTGGTAGAGAAACTTTTGGAGACATTATTCTGGGATAAAATTAATTAACAGAAAATGCTGGAAAATCTCAGCAGTTCTTACAGCATTTGCAGAGAGACAACAGAATTAATGTTTCGAATCTGTATGACCCTTCTTCCCAGACTCAATACGGACTCGAAACATTGACTTTGTTTCTCTCTCCACAGATGCTGTCAGACCTGCTGAGCTTTTCCAGCATTTTCTGTTTTTATTTCAGATTTCCAGCATCCACAGTATTTTGCTTTTATCCTAATAAATATGAATCCCAGTATGGGATTTGTTAAAGGCAAATTGTGTGTAACCAACTTGATTGGGGCCTTTGATGAAGGATTGGAGTGGCTGGACAAGGCTAATGTGGTTAATATTGTGATTTTGGACTTCCAAAAGGTGTCTAACAATATATCAAATAATGAACTTGTTAGCAACATTGGAACCCATGTGATTAAAGGGACAATGGCTACATGGAAAAGAAATTGGCTAAGTAACAGAAAGCGGGGAATAATAGTGAGTGAACGTTTTTCCCAATTCATAGATTCATAGAATGGTTACAGCACCGTAGACGGCCATTCAGCCTGTAGTGTCCATGCTAACACTCCGGAAGAATAACTCACCTAGTCCCATTCCCCCACCTTTTCACTTTTCCCATCATTTTTTCCACTTCAGAAATTATCTGGTTATCAGAAATAAAAACGGAAAGTTCTGGCAATACTCAGCAAATCTGGCAGCGCCTGTGGAATCAAATAATGCTTTGGCTCTCTCTCAGAACCGAAGGAGGGTAGAAATGTGATGGGTTTATACCATTGAAAAGGTGGAAGGGAGGAAGAACAACAGAGAAGGTCAGGTACAGGATAGAGGGCGGGGTAGATTAAATGACAAAGATGGCATGGAACAAAGGGCAAAGGGAATGATAATGGTTGTGAGAAAGAAAGAAACATCTGTCCAGAGTAAGTGTGAACGGCAGAATAATGACCAGCCGTGTCCACAACAAAAACATGAAAAACAAGATTCAGAGGTGCAGGTGGCAACAAAAAAAACAGAATCAAAATGGGAGACAGAGTTCAGGGTCTGCAACTGTTGAACTCAGAAGGCTGTAAAGTGCTTAATTGGACGAGGAGGTGCTGTTTCTTGAGTTTGTGTTGAGTTTCACTGGAAGACCACAAGGGGCCGAGGACAGAATTGTTTTTATCCACGTTGCTCCTGTGCCTTTTCTTTTGCCAGCTACATCTTTGCTCACAAGTCTATTGTGCGACATTTTATCAAATGTCCTTTGGAAGTTCATGTAGACCACATCAACAGCATTACCCCCATCAACCCTCTCTAACCTCTACAACTCGGAGCGACTCATTTCTTAATCTAAAGTACCAAATTTAATGTTGAATTAGCACTTTCCGAGATTGTAAAACCGATTAAAAAAAACGAAAAACAATAAAAAAAGAGGGACTATCAGAGACGGTAACCCAGCTCACATTTAAAAAGAAGCTGTTGACGTGGTGGGTTTTATGCCGCCAGGAAATTCGCGCCTTGGACCTGTTGGGGGCGGGGTTAGGGGGTTGCGGAAGAGACGTGAGTCCTACATATTTCTAATCTTGGGCAATATCTTCAGTAGCGAGCGAGTGGGTCAGTGCACGATGTTCTGGGTGATTGTGACGCTAGTTTTACCTTGTATGCACTTATACTTATTTAGATTCTGTCCATTAATCTTCATCATTTTCGAGTCAGATAATTTTGCGAATTTTGTTTTCCAGGTGGGTGTTTGGCCGGGCCTTTGACACAGACTCCAAAATTATACCTAAGCAAACCGCATAAAACTGTCAGATTTAACTGTGCAGCAAGCGGGCAGGTCACCGTGGTTCATTGGTACCAACACAGAGCGGGTCAGGCGCCGACCAGAATTCTCTACTATGACAGCAAGATCGTTCGGGATCAGGGAATCAGCAGCAGATTCTCAGCGGATAAGAGCGGCAATTTGTACACTTTAATAATCAAAAACATCGCGGAGGAAGACGCTGCCGCATATTACTGCGCCTACTGGACAAGCACAGCGTTCAATCGAAGCGGAAACTCTTCACAAAAACCCAGAGCTCACTCCTCTTTCAGCTTCCACACAAACAACAGCTTAAAAAAAAGCGCCTTTAACATATGAAACCATTCCCAGGGAGCTTCAGAGGAGCCATCGTCAAACAGGGAGTTAGATTAAGTCAGCTGCTGTGTACTTGCGGCTGGTCTCCTATGTTGCAAATACAAAAAATCCCCATTCTGGCAGGGGCGCACGTGTGTGTATTCAGAGCCTAAAGAGTTAAGTTACCAGAACAAGTTCCATAAACTTGGCTCGCATTTCTTTGAGTTTAGAAAATTGAGAGCCCACCTAATCGAGGTATTTAAAATGATTAAGGGGCAGGAGAGGGTAGATACGGAAAACCTATTTGCTCTGGTGGTGGACATAATCTTAAAATGAGGGCCGGGCCGTTCAGGGGCGATGCCAGGAAACACTTCACACAAAGGGGAGTGAGAATCTGGAACTCTCTCTCCCCCTTGCCCCCCACGAAAAGCCGTGGGTGCTCAGGGCCGAATGAAGCTTGCGCGGCTGAGATATATAGATTTTTTTTGTGTGTAAGAACACTAAAGGAGTTGAGGTACAGATCAGCCACAATCAGACTGAATAGCAGAACAGATTCGAAGGGGCTAAATGGCCTCTTCCTGCTCATGCCATCCACAAGAAATGAACTTGGTTAATCATATCCTTTACTTTGCTACTGGAATAAAAGTACCTGTGTGTCTGACACACACACACACACACACACACATCCCTTCACCTCCCCCATGAATAACACGGTACCCAACAGAATACTGCAAATATAAACGCAAAATACTGCGGATGCTGGAAATCTGAAACAAAAACAGAAAATGCTGGAAAAACTCAGCCGGTCTGACAGCCTCTGTGGAGAGAGAAACAGAATTAACATTTCGAGTCCGTATGACTTCTTTAGCTGTGAAGAAGATTCATACGGACTCGAAACGTTAATTCTGATTTTTTTTCTCCACACTTGCTGTTGGAGCTGCTGAGTTTTTCCAGAATTTTCTGCTTTTGTTTCAGAAAACTGCAAATCATCGATTTTTTCAATTATCCACTTTACAGCCTTTCAGACTTAACACTGAGTTCAAAAATTTCAGACCATAACCTCTGTCCCGTTTACTCAGACAGCAGGCGTTCGGAATGATTTTGCTGTTGCCATTCCCACCTCTTCTAGCCCGATCACCCCAATGCTATCCTCCGTTACCTCTCACCAGCGTCCATTCTGACCTGTAATCTGTGGTCCAGCCCATCACAGACCCTCACTCCATTGAGTACCTCGCCTCCCCGTTTCCCTGCATTTGTCTAAAACCTTGGCACATCTCTAACTCTCCCCGGTGTTCAGGGATCTGCAACGTTAACTCTCTCTCTCTCTCCCCACTAAGGCTGCCTGGCCTGCTGAGAATTTCCGGCAATATCTGTTTTTATTGCAAATAACCCATCCGGGTAACTGCAAAGAGGAAAACGAGAGGGCGGGGCGTGTTCATCATCGACAGTAATGTTTCACTGCTGTGTTAGTAGGAAGTGAATCGCTTCCTTTCAGTTTTTAAGCAGTTGCTTGAGTTGAATAGTCCTTGATCCAGTGAAGTGAACATGTCTCTGCTTTGCTGCCTCATTGTGGTGATGGTTTTGCCCTGTATGTGTTTCTGATGCAATTTAATTCAGATTCTGTTCTTCAGTCTTATTCACCTCGCTGTTTATTTTTAACCGTGTGTATTCTTTCCTCAGGCGGATATTTCGCTCAAATTTTGAAACAGGCTGAAACATCCGTTACTAAAGTTCCTGGTAAAACCGGCAGAATCAAATGCGAAACACAAAATATAAAGATCAGCAACAGTAACCCCCTTCACTGGTACCAGCAGAAACCTGGCCAGCAGCCCACTAGAGTACTCTATTATGGGGAAAGCACATATCGGGATCCGGGATTTGGTGCATTGTTTAAAGCCGGGAAGAATAGAGAGAACGATTTCTACCTCACAATCGACAAAGTGAAGCCAGAGGACGCGGCCACGTATTACTGCGCGTACTGGGATACACACAGTGCCAGGCAGAAACACAGCCTTTGTACAAAAACTCCCAACCACTTGAGGTTCAACTACCAGAAAGACCCGGACTCCCCACCCCCACTAACCGGGAAAAGCCGCAGCCACACCACAGCTGGTGTCGCCTTTTCACCCTCCTGCCTAAAACCATCAATGATCAAACCTTGTGATAGCAGCGAAGCCTCGGCCGCTTTGATCTCCTGAACATGGGGTGAAAACACAGAGATAAAAACAAAAAAACTGCGGATGCTGGAAATCCAAAACAAAAACAGAATTACCTGGAAAAACTCAGCAGGTCTGGCAGCATCGGCGGAGAAGAAAAGAGTTGACGTTTCGAGTCCTCATGACCCTTCCACAGAACTTGAGTGAGTCCAAGAAAGGGGTGAAATATAAGCTGGTTTGAGGTGTGTGTGTGTGGGGAGGGGGGCGGGGGGGGGGGTGGGGTTGTGGGGAGAGAAGTGGAGGGGGGGGATGTGGTTGTAGGGACAAACAAGCAGTGATAGAAGCAGATCATCAAAAGTGACATCTTTTGATGATCTGCTTCTATCACTGCTTGTTTGTCCCTACAACCACACCACCCCCTCCACCTCTCTCTCTCTCCCCCCCACCCAAACCACCCCCCCCCCCCCAACACACACACACCTTAAACCACCTTATATTTCACCCCTTTCTTGGATTCACCTAGTTCTGTCGAAGGGTCATGAGGACTCGAAACGTCAACTCTTTTCTTCTCCGCCGATGCTGCCAGACCTGCTGAGATTTTCCAGGTAATTCTGTTTTTGTTGTGAAAACACCGAGAGCCGGTTTAGTGAGGAGTTCGCGGCCTTTGGTAGAGATGAAGCTGCTCTGCCGACGCCGAATTGAAGCTCACGCTGTACGGACAGCGGCCTGGGCAGAGTAAACGGGCCGAATGTCAGAGAGCTTGGGGAGTCGGCCGGTGCGGGGTGGGGGGGAGGGCATGTTTCACACAGGCTGACCCGGCCAACTGTGGTCCCATTTGGAACTGTAAACTGGGCATCGCCGATAAACGTCTTTATTAAAATTGCATACGAGGCCCTGGAGTTAAACAGAGACACAGAATAAAAAGGCGGGGAGGTTATGATGCTACATTTTTGTGAGCTAATGACTAGGTCTCCACTGGAGTCCAAATGCCCAATTGACGGCAGATCATTTTAGGAAGGATGTTCAGGCCTTGGAAAGGAGACAAGAAGGATTTACTAGATTTATGGCAGAGCTAGATAGATTCTTGATTAACAAGGGGCGTGGGGGAGGTTTATCGGGGGTAGGCAGGAATGTGGGGTTGAGGTTACATTCAGGTCAGCCGTGATCTTATTGGGTGGTGGAGCAGGCTCGAGGGGCCGAGTGGCCTACTCCTGCTCCTAACTGATTTGTTGATCTGGGGCGAGTTAGATGGAGAAATTGGGGAAAGTGGTACTGATTTCCTTAGAGCAAATAAAGTGAAGAGGAGATTTAACAGAGGTGTTGAAAATGATGAGAGGTTTTGATAGGGTAAATAAAGTGACCCTGTTTCCCCGGGCAGGAGAGTCAGTATTCAGTGCACACTGATTTCAGTCAATAAGAACCAGCCGACGAATGGTTTTTTTATTTGGATTGAAACAATCTGGAAAGTGTTGCCTGAAAAGTTGGAAACAGGTCCAATAGTAACTTTATCTTTAATCTTTCATGTGGTTGTGGGTGTCACTGCCAAGGCCAGCACTTGTTGCCCATCCCTAATTGCCCTTGAACTGAGTGGCTTGCTAGACCATTCCAGAGGGCATTTCAGAGTTGAACACGTTGCCCTGGGTCTGGAGTCACATGTAGGCCAGACCAGGTAAGGACAGCAGATTTCCTTCCCTAAAGGACATTAATGAACGAGGTGCAGTTTTTAAATGACAATTGATGATGGTTTTCATGGTAACCATCACTGAGACTAGCTTTATATTCCAGATTTAATTGTCCCCAGAACATTAGGCTGGGCCTCTGGATAACTAGTCCAGTGACATTACCAGTGTACTACCGTCTTCCCCTATAATTCTAAAGGAAATGAGATTAATATATGAAAAGGAACAATTTTCAGGGTTCCAGGAGATAGAGCAGGGCACTGCAATTGATTAAAGAACTCTTTCAAAGAAGCAGCATAGGTACAATTGGCTGAATGGCTTCCAACTGCGCTGTAAGTTTCTATGATTCTATCATCTGCTCAGTCCCCACAATCCAAAATGTCACGGTCAGCCCATTTCCAGGAAATATTAAAAAAGCAGGAGATTTCATTGCTCTCTTCACACTCAGGTCAGGAGGTGAAAGTTCCTGGAGGCCAGGACAACTCCACCTGCTCTTACCAAGGGCAGAATTTTGCCCTAGGTTGGCGGGCGGGCCCCGCCCCCGCCTCCGCCCCCAAATCGCCGACGGGAAAATTCAGGCCCAAGGATCTGTGTGCACACACTTGCTGCCATTCTCAAAGATGACACATAGAGAAAGCATAGCACAAATGCCAGATGCCAACCTTCCCGCATTTCTATAGCACCTTTGACCACCTCAGAACATCCCAAGGTGTTTTACAGCCAATAAAATACTTTTTGAAGTTTAATCACTGTTGTAATTAGGAAAAATAGGAAACCCGCAGCAAACAGCAATGTGATAAATGGCCAGATAACCTATTTCAGTGATGTTGGTTGACGGATACATTTTGCATCGTCCCCGCCCCCACATTGACGAGAACTCCCATGATCTTCTTCAAATAGTGGCGTGGAATATTTTACTTCCACTCTGAAAGAGGCACCTCCGACTGTGCGGCCCTCCCTCAGTACTGCACTGAAATGCAGTGGGTTCTGTGCTCAAGTCTCTAAACTGGGTATTTCGAGATTTCTGAGCTGACATTGATGAAACTTCTAGAAACTGAAAACAATTGCCGTGGGGTGGAGGAAAACATGAAGGACGGGGTGTGGGAAAAAGCTAAAGGCCCAGAAAATGCGAAACGGGGAAAAAGCAAGTAAAATACCGTCATGAAGACAATCCAATAACATCTCCAGTCAATAAACAGAAAGCGAAACGATTAAAAGTGAACATTTGGAGCCAATAATGATTAGAAAACGACATTCCTGAGAGTAAAAGCACAGCCAGACGGGCGGTTTAATTATTTGAGTGTTACATAAAATTTACAATCGGTTTGATCCGCTGCGCCTCCCATCTCCTGTAGATCAACACACACACTCACACACACTCAGGCATCGTGTAGAAGGCGGAGAAAAACTTTTGATCCCGATGAGGAACAGGTCATGGTACCGCCAGGAAACGGAACCGATTTCATCGACAGGGTCTGAGATGTGAGTCATTTCCTCTTTAACCAGCGGCTTTAACAGAGCGAATCCACCCTGGTCTTCATTTGCTGGATCATGTTGTTCTATTGTTTGGTTATTGTGCTGACACTTACCCCCAGTAAGTGTGACAGCTATCACTCAGAACCAGAATGGTTACAGCAGTCAAGAAGATCACTCGGCCCGTCACCTCCATACTGGCTCTCTGCCAGGGCAACTCGGCTAGTCCCCCTCCTTCCCCCTCCCCCTGCCCTCTCCTTTTCCCCATGGTGCTGTAATATGTTCCCTGGTCTGGTGCTTGTTCAGCTGCCTTGCCCACTTTCTCAGGCACTGCATTCCAGACATCCCCCCCCCCACCCCCACCCCCACCCCCACCACCGCTCAGTAAACAAGTCCCCACCCCCATTCCCCCGTGTGTCACCCTTGGTTCGTTCACCTTAAACTCGTGTCCTCTGGTTTTCGCCCCTTCCGCCGCTGGAAACTGACCCCTCTCGATCCCCGCTCTGTTAGTGAGTTCTGCCTCTCTTGATGACTGTCTGGCTTTTCTGTGTTTCATTTGCAGGTGGATATTTTGCCGCGGCCTTGAAGCAGTTTCCAATATCGTTCACCAAGTCTGAGACTACAACGGTCAAAATGCAATGCGTGACGCAAAGCCCAGGGACTATCCACTGGTATCAGCACCAACCGAAACAGGCGCCCGAGAGAATCATCCGTTACAGCGGCAGCCAAGCGGTGCTGGATCCGGGAATCTCAGCCAAATTCTCAGCTGAGGGGGGTGGCTCTTCATTCTTTCTTGTAATTGATAACATTGAACTGTCGGACGCTGCCACCTATTACTGCGCCCGCTGGACCCCCACAGTGAGAAACAAGGGTAAGGACCCATTACAGAAACCCAGGGCTCCCCGCTCCCTCAGCGCCAGTTCGCAGGGGAAGGGGTGAAGATTTTCGACGTGGAATTCCAAATGATAAAAGCAACACTGAAGGAACTTTCATTTCAAAATGTAAAACAGAAACGAATGTAATTGGGACTGTAAATTCGGGAATTCAGGTGGACAAAGGGAATGGGGGGGATATCGTGCAGGGGAATCCGCCTCTCTGATGCCCGGTTAGATGCAGCATTTGATTAAGAAACAGGTTATCGGTTATTTCATCCGCTGAAGCTCCCTTAGTTCCACTGGCTTTTGTAACACTGTGAGCGAAGCTGTGGATCTTTGCCATTTGGTTTTGCTCATGTACTTCAATAGGAGACAGGGTTTTTTTTTAAAACTCTTCCCTCCCAACGTGTTATGGTGAGGTCGTCAATGATTTTGATCTGTTTCTGCGAATTCTCAAAAGTGAAACAAACTTAAATGTCCAAGAATAGTAAATGTAATGGATACTCATCACAGATCAGTCACTGGACTACAGCTGCCAGGATCGCTTTGACAATGCATTCTCAGTAACAACTATTCTCCAGGGGTTAAATCCAACACAGGATTAAATCCACCAAACACATCTTCCCTTCACCCCTCCCCCCGTCGGCATTCCGTAGGGATCGTTCCCTCCGGGACACCCTGGTCCACTCCTCCATACCCACTACTGCTTAACCCCCACCTATGGCATCACCCCATGCCCACACAAAAGATGCAACACCTGCCCCTTCACTTCCTCTCTCCTCACTGTCCAAGGGCCCAAACACTCCTTTCAAGTGAAGCAGCATTTCACTTGCATTTCCCCCAACTTAGTCTACTGCATTCGTTGCTCTCGTGCGGTCTACTCTACATTGGAGAGACCAAACGCAAACTGGGCGACCACTTTGCAGAACACCTTCGGTCTGTCCACAAGAATGACCCAGACCTCCCTGTCGCTTGCCATTTCAACACTCCACCCTGCTCTCTTGCCCACATGTCTGTTCTTGGCCTGCTGCATTGTTCCAGTGAAGTCCAATGCAAACTGGAGGAACAGCACCTCATCTTCCGACTAGGCATTTTACAGCCTTCCAGACTGAATATTGAATTCAGCAACTTTAGATCTTGAACTCCCTCCTCCATCCCCACCCCCTTTCCATTTCTTCCCCCTTCCTTTTGTTTTTTTCCCTATAATTTATATAGATTTTTCTTTTCCCACCTATTTCCATTATTTTTAAATCTATACCTTTTATGCCCTGTTATTCTTTCCACCCCACCCCCACTAGAGCTGTACCTTGTGTGTCCTGCCATCCATTCTTAATTAGCACATTCGTTTAGGTAATATCACCACCTTCAACACCTCTTTGTTCTTTTGTCTGTGACATCTTTTGATTATGTGCTCCTATCACTGCTTGCTTGTCCCTACAACCACACCCCCCCACTTCTCTCCCCCCTCCAACCCCCGCCCCCACCTTAAACCAGCTTGTATTTCACCCCTCTCCTAATATCACTTAGTTCTGTTGAAGGGTCATGAGGACTCGAAACATCAACTTTTTTCTTCTCCGCCGATGCTGCCAGACCTGCTGAGTTTTTCCAGGTAATTCTGTTTTTGTTTTAGATTTCCAGCATCCGTAGTTTTTTGTTTTTATCTCTGTGTTTAATTGACTGCCACAGCTCATCAAGAAATGCCTACCTTGAAGAAGCACTGCTCCTCTCTCTGACAGGAATTCCATATCTCTCTTTTGCCTTGTTCACCTTCATTGCTTTCCATTTCTCTCCTGGTGTTTGACAAGGTGTTTACTAAAACCCGCTTTCACAGCCATATCTCCTTTCTCAGTGACTGTCTCCATCTCCGACTTACCCCACGTGGATTTCAACTGAAATTTCATCCCTCATGTTTTGAACACACCCAGGATTACAGGTATCTCCAGGACATAAAACGTTTCTCGGACTGCTGTTCCCGTCACATTCTGAGATCCACACTCAGTGCCATGTGCTGCCATATGAACACACTTGACCTCTCCCTCCAGCAGCAGCGCCGCACCCTTTTTCAAAGCTGCGCATGCCCCCAGTTTCATTTTATTCTTCGTCGCATCCGACGCCTCAACAAGAAACTTTTTCTCTTTCTCTCAAGTGTTAAGGAACGCAAGCTCCAACAACTCATCGACACCAACACCCATCTAGGACCCTCCACCCCTGCCTGTCCCTCCATCCCCACCCCATCTTACAATCCCAGCCCCAGCCGTGTATTCACTATACCCCCTGACCTTCCCCTCTCCACGCTGAACGTTCAGTGCTCAGCAAAAGACTTAGTTTCATACCCTTACACACTCACCTCAATGAATTTCAGGCTCGGCACAATGCTGAACTCTTCTTCCGCCGTCTTCGTCTCCGGGCTCACTTCTTTGGGCAGGAGTCCTCTCCCCGTTCAACAGATCCTTTTACCCACTTCCAATATTCTCCCTCCACCTGGACCCCTCCCTCTGGATTCTTACCTTCTCTTGATCTTTTCATTGAGAACTGTTGGTGTGACATTAGTCGTCTCAATTTCTCTGCTCCTCTCACCCATTCTAATCTGTCTCTTTCTGAACTTACTGCACTCTGTTCTCTCAGGTCCAACCCCAACATTGTCATCAAACCCGCTGACAAGGGTGGTGCTTTTGTTGTCTGGCGCATTGACCTCTACCTCGTGGAGGCTGAGTATCAACTCACAGACACTTCCTCCTACCTCTCCCTGGACTATGACCCCACCACTGAACATCAAGCCATTGTTTCTAGGACTGTCACTGACCTCATCTCCTCTGGAGATCTTCCTCCCACAGCTTCCAACCTGATAGTCGCCCAACCTCGGACAGCCCGCTTCTACCTCCTACCCAAAATCCACAAACAGGACTGTCCCGGTAGACCGATCATGTCAGCCTGTTCCTGCCCCACGGAACTCATTTCTCATTATCTTGATTCCATTCTCTCTCCCCTTGTCCAGTCCCTTCCCACCTACATCCGTGATTCCTCTGACACCTTATGTCCCATCAACAATTTCCAGTTCCCTGGCCCCAACCGCTTCCTCTTCACCATGGACGTCCAATCCGTCTACACCTCCATCTCCCACCAGGATGGTCTGAGGGCCCTTAGCTTCTTCCTCGAACAGAGGCCCGAACAAACCCCATCCACCACTACTCTCCTCCATCTGGCTGAACTTGTTCTCACACTGAACAAGTTCTCCTTTAACTCCTCTCACTTCCTCCAAATAAAGGGTGTGGCTATGGGTACCCGCATGGGCACCAGCTATGCCTGTCTCTTTATGGGGTATGTGGAGCATTCCTTGTTCCAGTCCTACTCCGGCCCCCTTCCACAACTCTTTCCCCAGTACATCGATGATTACTTCGGTGTTGCTTCATGCTCTCGTCTGGACCTGGAAAAATTGATTAATTTTGCTTCCAATCTCCACCCCTCCATCATTTTCACATGGTCCATCTCTGACACTTCCCTTCTCTTCCTTGACCTCTCTGTCTCAATTTCTGGTGATAGACTGTCCACCAATATCCATTACAAACCCACTGACTCCCACAGCTATCTCAACCACAGCTCCTCACACCCCGCTTCCTGTAAGGACTCCATCTTTTTTTCTCAGTTCCTTCGCCTCCGTCGCATCTGTTCTGATGATGCCACTTTCAAAAATAGTTACTCTGACATGTCTTCCTTCTTCCTTAACTGAGGTTTTCCACCCACGGTGGTTGACAGGGCCCTTAACTGTGTCCAGCCCATCTCCCGCACATCTACCCTCACACCTTCTCCTCCCTCCCAGAAACATGATAGGGTCCCCCTTGTCCTCACTTATCACCCCACCAGCCTCCGCATTCAAAGGATCATCCTCCGCCATTTCTGCTAACTCCAGCATGATGCCACCACCAAACACATCTTCCCTTCACTCCCCCTGTCAGCATTCTGTAGGGATCATTCCCTCTGTGACACCCTGGTCCACTCCTCCATCACCCCCTACTCCTCAACCCCCTCCTATGGCACCATCCCATGCCCACGCAAAAGATGTAACACCTGCCCCTTCACTTCCTCTCTCCTCACCGTCCAAGGGCCCAATTACTCCTTTCAAGTGAAGCAGCATTTCAATTGCATTTCCCCCAACTTAGTTTACTGCATTCGTTGCTCCCAATGTGGTCTCTTCTACATTGGAGAGACCAAACGCAAACTGGACGACCGCTTTGCAGAACACCTGCGGTCTGTCCGCAAGAATGACCCAAACCTCCCTGTCGCTTGCCATTTTAACATTCCACCCTGCTCTCTCGCTCACATGTCTGTCCTGGCTTGCTGTATTGTTCCAGTGAAGCCCAACGCAAACTGGAGGAACAGCACCTCATCTTCTGACTAGGCATTTTACAGCCTTCTGGACTGAATATTGAATTCAACAACTATAGGTCTTGAACTCCCTCCTCCATCCCCACTCCCTTTCCATTTCTTCCCCCTTCCTTTTGTTTTTTTCCTATAATTTATATAGATATTTCTTTTCCCACCTATTTCCATTATTTTTAAATCTATACCTTTTATGCCCTGTTAGTCTTTTCACCCCACCCCCACTAGAGCTGTACCTTGCGTGTCCTACCATCCATTCTTAATTAGCACATTCGTTTAGATAATATCACCAACTTCAACACCTGTGTTCTTTTGTTCTGTTGTCTGTGACATCTTTTGATTATCTGCTCCTATCACTGCTTGCTTGTCCCTACAACCACACCACCCTCCTCCACTTCTCTCCCCCCCAACCCACCCACCCCCCCCCCCAGCCCCCCACCCCAACCCCCACCTTAAACCAGCTTATATTTCACCCCTCTCCTTGGATTCACCTGGTTCTGTGGAAGGGTCATGAGGACTCTAAACGTCAACTCTTTTCTTCTCCGCCGATGCTGCCAGATCTGCTGAGTTTTTCCGGGTAATTCTGTTTTTGTTCAGGAGGACAATGTCCCGCTTCAATTCCTTGTTTTGAATTTCTCATTGCACCCTTCGCCCTCTCCCTGATAAACAACTCTCACATTTCACAAACAATTCTTGATTTCTTCCATTTTGGTACAGACGTGAAATGAATCGTGGAATACCCTTATTTTCCCAATTGTTCCTGACAGCAGGTTAATCTCTAAATGTAGACTTTACAATCGAATAAACACAGACGGTGAAATAAATGGGATCCTTATTTTCCTTATTTTCATCTTTCTTTGTAAGGCTCTGCATTAAAACAGTAAAGGCGGCCTAGGGTTGATCGTGGTGTCTTGTTTCCATTGAATCCCCACGTGTACATTTTAGGAAGCAGCGCATTAAACACACATTATAACGGCAGTTACCTCCCCATAAACCCAGAAAACATTCGGGTGCGTTCATCCTGCCAGCGATGTTCATCCAGGGGTTCAGGCAGACTGGCTTTGGCCTTTGCTCACACCTGCTCACACCTGTGACCGTGTCAGCGGCGGCTTTGCTTGGAGTCACTAGTGCATCCGAGATAGGAGCAGAAGTAGTTAATTCGGCCCCTCGACAAAACCATGGCTGATCTGTTTGCGTTCCCATCTACCCCGTACGTGGGGGTCAGTGCCGGAGGGGGAAGAGAAGAAGCCAAGATTCCCTCCAAAACTGGAGCCCAGACACATTTCCAGTTCCAGGAGTAAACGGAATATCACTCATTCCGATTTGCGTTTTCTATAACCTGGGCTGTTCATTTAACCTCCTGGTGGGAATGGGGGTAGCGGGGTGGGTGGGGCGGGTGGGGTGGGGGGGAACGGGGTAGCATTGCTTATTGCATCGAATTACCCCTATCCGGGTAATGGGATCGGAGTGGGTGGGGCAAACCAGCTTTAGAGGGCCATGGGGGCAATTGCGGAGTTTGGAGCCGCAGTTGCGAGGGCAGCATAATCCACTGTAAAAAGAGGCGTGCGGGAGGAAATTCAGCTCCAGGTGGTTATTCTGATGGGAACCAATAGCGAAGCAGCTGTTGCTTTCAAATTGTACACATGGTCCTTCAAACGTTCCCTCTATTTCCTGTTAGAGAATCGGAGCAAAGATTAACAGTTAACGTATAAACACATATGGAGAGGAGCAGCTGGAGCAGGTTTGGAACAAGTGGTTTCCGAGTTACTGGAAAGGTAGCGGATTCTCGACCAACAGTGTCGGATAGAGAGACATCCGCAGCATTTTGCTTTTAACTTGGTGTCTGTTAGATGTTTGGGTAGAGCTTCTGAAGTTGTATTGAAGTTACATTCGAACAGCAGAGCGAAACCTGGCAAAATCTTTTCTGAGCAGCTGATGGGGTGGATAGATTCCCCTACAGAGCAGGTTGTATGTAGGTTACAGGAGGAGTAGGTTTCATGGGCCAGGTGGACATGTCGTCCTTTTCACAGATACAAGGCTGATTCATTTATGACCTTGAAAGGTATTATCTGTTCCGTTTGAATGTTGCAGCGAGGGCAAACTGAAGATAGAAAGAGGAGAGGGGACTTGCATTTACATCGCATCGGTCATAAACTGGAGGCTTTCCGGTTATTGAAATATTGTGAATCCTGGAGATGCAGGAGCCAAATTGCAAGGTCGCTCAAACAACTCCAAACTAAATGCGAAAGAAACGGTTTTAGTGGCGGTAGTTGGGGAGGAATATTAGTCAGGACACCGGGAGAACACCGCTACTTGGTGCCGTGGACTGATCAACATCCACCTCAGATAGTCGATAGGAAATAGAGAGGAAAAAACAGCGAGAGAATTTACGAAATCAAAGCAGGAGTAGACCATATGACCCATCCAGCCTGCTCCGCCACTCAATAAAAACATGGCTGATTTTCTACCCCCAACTCCCCTTTCCCGCCCACTCCCCATACCCCTTCATTCCCCAAAAGACCCACAGTCTCTCTGTCTCAGCTTTGAAAATATTTGAACAATGGAACATCCACAACCGTCTGAAATGAAGAATTCCAAAGACTTACAAACTTCATTGAAGAACTCAGTCCCCAACAACCCCTTATCCTGAGCCTGTGCCCCTTTTTCCTAGATACCCCAGCCAGGTGAGCAACCTCTCATTGTCTCCCCTAATCATTTCCCTTCAGAATCATCTATGTTTTAATGAGATCCCCTCTTATTCTTCTAAACTCCAGAGAATAGAGACCAATTTACTCAACCTCTCATCCTAGGAGAAGCCTCTCATCCCAGGAACCAATCTAGCGAATCTTTGCTTGTACTGCCTCTCATGCAAGTATATCTTTCCTTAACTATGGAGACCAAAACTGTACACAGTGCTGCAGATGGGGCCTTACCAAAGGTGTGTACAATTGTAGCAAAACTTCCTTACTCCTGTACTCCAATCCCCTTGCAATAAAAGCCAACTTGCCATTTGCCTTCCTAATTGCTTGCAGGGCCTGCATGCTAACTTTCTGTGTCCCTTGTACGAGTACGGCATGGTCTCTCTTAACATCCACATTTTCAGTGTGAATGTGAAAAAGAGAGAGTGAGAGAAACAAAGAGAAATAGAGAGAAACAGAAATGGAGAATGAGAGCAATAGAAAGTGAATGGAAGAGATAGAGCAAAATAGAGAATGAGAGATACATAGAAAAAGCCGGAAAGCGAAAGAAACAGGGGGAATGTGAGAGATGAAGAGGGGGAAAGGGCAGGAGAGAGAGCGACTGAGAAAGGGTATGCAAAAAGCAAAAGAGAGGGTGAGAGAGAAAAAGAGAAAGGAAAGAAAGCATAGAGGGAAGAAAACAGGTTGACAGATTGAGAAAGAGAGACAGGGAGGCAAAGAAAGAGAAATGAAGAGCTGCCCATTTCACAGGAACAATGGGCGATACGCTTTTCGTATGAATGGTTTATATATTTATGAGATGATTTTAAAGACCTCTTAGTAGACTCAATGTTCAATATGTCCAATCAACTGAAAGCAGGACTCAACAAAAAACAATAAAATGTTCGCCTTAAATAGTCAGAAGAGGTAATGGACAAACCGTTTGGAGCCTCTGGTTAGATCACGTCGAGTAATGTCTCCACCCTGTTCACTCAGACACACAGGATACACTAATGTGCTGGAGGCAGTGCACAGACATGTCATAAGATTGGAGCTAATGTCAGGGGACAAACTTTGAGGAGATTTGGGCTTTTTGTTCAGGCCTGGAGGTGTTGGAGAAATGTTCTTACAGCTGTGTAAGATTGTTACTGGAATGGGAAAGATGGGTCCGTAAATCTACTTTCATTTCAACTGTTCGAATGGGGCAGGGGGAAAGGCGGGAGCACCAGGCAGCCGGAAATAGCAGAAAGCGAGTCACAGCGAGCGAATGGTCTTGAGGATTCAGGATGGCTGTGAGGAATGGCGGACTGAAGTGAAACAGTCAATAACGAGATGAAACATCATAACCGCCCAATGGAAACGTCACCCTTGAGGCCACATGGAGACTCAGTATTGGGTGGAACTGAATGACATAATTTCCGGTACGGCAGCGACTCTGTGACAGATAAAGAGTAAAGCTGAATCAGTTCAATGTCGGGCACACAAACATGAAGGGTCACGTTATCCTGATTTTACTAACCTCTTTCCTCAGTCAGTATTCTAGGTTCCAACTGATTATTTTCATTATTCATCATTCTGCATCACCCCCCCCCCCCCCACCCACCTCCTCCCCCATTAATAAATAATCTGATTGATTTGTGTTTTATCTCTTTCATGGAAATCTGATGCTCAGACGTTGACACAGTTTCCATTTTCAATGACCAGGACTCCGATGAAGACTGTTCGGTTTGAGTGTAAGGTCGAAGGGACAAACTTTGAGGATGCGATTATCCATTGGTACCGGCAGATCCCGGGTCAAGGGTTGCAACGCATGTTATATTACAAGAATCCATCCGACACTGTGCAGGATATGACCGACAAAGTGTTGTTCGCTGAAAAAAGATCTGCAACTAAATCCTGCAGTCTGCTCATGCGGGATATCAAGGAGGAGGACTCCGGGATCTATTACTGTGCTTTGTGGATCACAGTGACTGAAAGCGGGGGCAACCCCATACAAAAACCGAACCTTCGCCACCATCTAGCTCACTCTGTACAAGCTGCCAACACCCAGAACACAAACGGAGAGTTTGGAGATTTCCACCAACTGTAGATGCGATGTTATTTTCACGATCTTATTTGCATATTATTTTTGCACTTGAATGAATAAAATTACTTTGTTAAACCCTTGAGATTTAATTATGAGAAATCTGAGTACTCTATAAATGAGGAGTTTAAACTATCAGCTCCTTTTCCTTTATCACACTTTAGAAAGGCCCCTGGTATGGTCCGTGCTCAAATGGCCAGAGAATGTGCTACCCAAACTCACAAACCAACTCCAATGTATTTGCTGATCTCAGTCCGAATTAATAAGACAATAGGAGCAGGAGGAGCCCATCCAGCTCTTAGGGCCTGTTCCGCCCTAAGGATCATGGGACCATGGCTGAACTGTGATCTAACTCCATTCACCCACATTAGCTTTGCATGTCATAGTCGGAAAGGATGCTATAGCGGTAACACCCTGAGGCCCGGCCTAATGCTGCAGAGACATAAGCTCAAATATCGCTATGGTGGTTGGGGAACTTAAAGTCAATGAATTAAAAAAGCTAGACTCAGTAATGGTGAGTATGAAACCACTGAATTATCTTACAAACCCAGTTGACTTACGAATACCCTTTAGATAAGGAAATCTGTCATCCTTTATGTGACTTCAACCCCACAACAAAATGATTGATTTATATTGCCGAGCAAGCCAATAGGCTGTATCAAACAGATACAGAGAAGTCAAATAAGAATCACAAAATCACAGAATTGTTACGGTGCATAAGGAGGCCATTTGGCCCATCGTGTCTGCACCAGCTCTCCGAATGAACAACACACCTAGTGCCATTCCCTCGTCTTCTCCCGGTAACACTGCACATTCTTCCCTTTCAGATTACAGTCTATTTCCCTTTTGAATGCCCCGATTGAACCTGCCTCCATCACACTCTCAGGCAGTGCATTCCAGACCCTAACCACTCGTTGCTTAATAAAGTTTCTCCTCTTGTCACTTTCAGTAGTTACTAAATAATATCTGGGGTCTTGTACCCACCAACTAGTCAAGCAACACACTGACAGAATGATACCTTACAGCCAATGTCCCAATTTCCTCCATCGCTATCCCTGCACATGTGTGTTTGTGGCAGGCAGCACAGTGATATATATATATGTACAAGTGGGAGAGAGTGGCTCTGGGAGTCCTAAACATTGGTTCTGGAACCCATGAAGTTTCATGTCATCAGGTCAAAAGTGGGTTTGGAAACCTCTGGTTAATTATCATGTACTCCCCCCTCTCAACTGACGAATCAGTGCTCCTCCACATTAAACACCATTGGAGACAGCAAAAGGTATGGACCCTGACAACACCCTGGCTGTTGAGTTGAAGGCTTTGCTACAGAACTGGCCATGCCCCTAGCAAGGGATTCCAGTACAGTTCCAGCTACAACACTGGCATCTACCTAACTAAAGTGTGCAATTACCCAGGTAAGTCCTGTACATGAAAAACAAGACAAATTGAATCAGCCAATTACTTCCCCATCAGAGGTGGAGAGATGGAGGAGAAGTGGAGAGAGTGGTGGAGTGTTCGAGGGGAGGCAGAGAGAGTGGTGGAGAGATGGAGGAGAGATGGAGGGAAGGTTGAGAGAGAGGTGGAGAGATGGAAGAGAGGTGGAGAGAGTGGTGGAGTGTTCGAGGGGAGGTGGAGAAGGAGATGGAGTGTTCGAGGGGGGGTGGAGAGAGAGGTGGAGAGATGGAGGAGAGATGGAGGGAAGGTGGAGAGAGTGGTGGAGAGATGGAGGAGAGATGGAGGACAGGTGAAGAGAGTGGTGGAGTGTTTGAGGGGAGGTGGAGAGAGAGGTGGAGAGATGAAGGAAAGAAGGAGGAGAGATGGAGGGAAGGTGGAGAGAGTGGTGGAGAGATGGAGGAGAGATGGAAAGAGTGGTGGAGTGTTCTAGGGGAGGTGGAGGAGAGGTGGAGAGATGGAATGTTATGGAAGGCAATTTTACAGCATTGCTGTCTAAAGGTACCAATGGTGGGGCAAAGGCAAAAGGGTCTAGAGTTCACAGCAGCGGCTAAAATGACTGGCCTCCTGCCTTATTTTTGGAAATCACGCATTCAGAAGTGCAGCTGGTATGTAACAGAATTCATTCCTGTCAAAGTTGGCAGCTCGGAAATTCCTTCCAGCGTTTTTCTCCCACTGTTTAACAACGAGCAGGAGGATGAAGGGAATGTCAGGATGCACTGGGGAGAAAGCTCCTGACCCATCAGTCTGCAGGCCCAAACTCCACTATCTGACAGTGACTGAGAAACACCCGGCTCTGCAGCAACCAGGCGGATACGCAACTTGTGCTGGAGGAGTTGCTGAGATGGCACAGACCCCAGTCCCCCAGCGCACATCAGGCGGGGGCAGATGAAAGAAATGACACAGTCAGTTGTTAGTCTTCTTGAGCCGCTGCAGTGCGTGTGGTGAATATGACCCCACAGCGCCGTTAGGCAGCGAGTTCTAGGATTTGGGCCCAGTGATGATGAAGAAATGGCGAGAGATATCGCAATCCCGCTTGTGTGTGACTGAGAGATGAAGCTGTTCCCATCAGCTGGAGGCTGCTGATTTGGGATGTGCTGTAGATTTAATCACCTTGTTAAATATACGAGTTTGAATCATCTTAATAAGTGTTTGTGTAATTCAATCGAGATTTCACTTTACTAAAAATCGATCAATGCCTGACACGTTAGAAATCGGAGTGAAAGGCGCGGCTTGTGGCAGGTGCTGCATTTATACCACGAGAGATCAATGTAAACAGGGCGGTCCGTCTACTGACAGGAAGTCGAGTCACAGGCGGAATGTTTTGCAATGCCCTTTCTATTTTATATAGACCTCAATACCAGGGCACAACGCCTCAGACTGCAATCATGTTGCTGCGTGGGGTCGCTTTAGTTCTATTTTTTCTACGTAAGTTGATTTATTCTTTATCGATGTTGTATTTGTTTTCTTCGACTTTAAAATTAATTGTAATTTGGTATTTATTTTCCCACAGATGGGTATTTTGCTCAAGATTTGAAACAGAATCAACTTTCAATCACCAAGAAACATGGGAGAAGCACCACTATTACGTGTGAGCTGGGGGAATCGGTCAGTTCTTCAGCTATCCACTGGTACAAACAGGCGGTGGGAAAACAGCCCGTCCGGATACTCTATATCGATAAGACCGTTACTCGGGACGATGGATTCGATGAAAGGTTTGAGGCGGAGAAGACTGGAAACAGACAATGCATTCTCCGTATTAAGAACATAAAGGCAGAGGATTCCGCCACTTATTACTGTGCCTATTGGAAGACCACAGCATTAAACAGCCATTCAACCCGCTTACAAAAACTCTCAACACATTGCAACTCAAACATCGGCCGCAAACCACATCCGACTCAACTGGAAACCGCCACAATCTTCCTCTCTCGAATATCATAAACTGACACAATGTAAACAGCCACCCTTAACCATCCTTCATCGCTTTACCTTTATACACCCTGGAACATCACAGGAGAACAGGACACAGACAGCGCACGTGTTTCTCTCCACAGATGGTAAAGAGTGGGCACTGATTCCCGAGAGGATACAGGCTGAATCTTGCTCTCTATCACCCCACGCTTTTCCATTGTTAACCTATGCACCTCTCTGTAACCTTGTAACTCTCTGCTCCATCATCATTCAGCCTCTAAGGTCTACACGGGGTGGGGTGGGGGGTTGGAAATCTTTTCTAAATCCTCCCCCTTCCTACTTTGCTCTCCATCTTTAGAGATCTCCACGGAAACAAATTGGTTGGCTTTTTACAAATAAATTCTAACTTGTTGATTTTTCCAGCGGCCTCTGTTCACTTTCCCACTCCTCTTTTACTGACATTTCTCCTTTATTAGGAACTTGGCTCTTCTTTTAATTAAATGTATATGAATATGACGAGGAGGTCATTTAGCCGAGGAACTTACATTCCCATTCAGTTAGATTATGGCAAATATGTATTTCAGCTCCATCAACCTTCCTTTGCTCGGGGTCCCTTCATATCCATACAAAAATCCACCGTCACCTTAGCAATGTCAATTGACTCCACAGCCTTTTGGAGGGGAGAGTTCCCGATTTCTACTCCCCTCAATGTGAAGTCCTGTTTCCTGATTTCAGCCCTGGATGGACCAAGTTACACCATTCTCCCACTAAACCATCCTTTCTCTGAATCTACTGTGTCATTTTGAACACATTGATTAGATCACTCCTCAATCATTCATTCTCAAGAGAGTACAAGCCAACTTCAAGCAATCTGTCCTCATAATGTAGCTCATCGTTATGGTGATTCTACACTGCAAACCTTCCAATCCAAGGTGTCTTTTCTGAGGCCGAGTGTCCAAAAATGAATGCAATTCTTCAGATGGGGCCTGATCAAAACGGTGTACAACCGAACCTTTGTATTTCAATTCTTTGATAATTGTGGCAACAGTTTAGTTTACTTTCACTTCTGAGTTGGAAACTCATGAGCTGAGGTCTCACTCCAGAGACTTGAGCCTAGAACCTAGACTGACATCCTAATGAGGCACCTATCAGATGAGCCATGAAACTGAGGCCAGCCTGCCTTATCAGGTGAAATAGAAGTCTCCATGACTCTATTCTACAGAAGAGCAGGGGATTCTCCCTGGTGTCCTGACCAATATCAATCCCTCAACCGAAATGTCTAAGGTGATGGCATTGCTTGTGGCGCCATGTGTGTACAGATTGATCTCTGTGGTTCTTACATTACCAGAGATTATAGTTCAGGAAGTTTTTCTTTCTTTGTAACAAAGGCCAATATTTGAATGTTCTTTTCGATTACACTTAGTTCCTGTGCCCCTAGCTTTTAGTCACATGAACACGGAAATTCTAGTGCTTTCCCACAGTTCCTAGATTCTCTCTATTAAGAAAATATTCCAGTTTCTCTTTTTCGGATCCAAAGTAAATGATTTCCCATTTCCCCACTTTGAACTCCGCTTGCCGCCGTTTTGCCTGTTCATTTAATCTGTCCACGTCCATGTGTAAACTGCTGCTCCCATCTACACAATTTATTGTGCCATCTGCAAACTTACATATACAACTCTGTCCTTTCGTTCACTATATATATATATATATATATATAATATACACATACACACACCGAGATCCCCTCCTTAACGTCACCCGTTTATTCATTTATCTATTTTCTCCACTTCTACCATGAAAACGGATACAAAACAATTCTTCCTTTTCCTTATTTTCAGTTATAGCCTCACCTGCATCTGCGTTTAGTAGCTCCGTCTGAACTGGTCGCTCACAATCTTCCTGTTGGCTCCCAACAAGGAGATTGAAGAAAAGGCACTTCCCATTACCCAATGGTTTGCACCTGAAAACAGAAAGTTCTGGAAAAGCTCAGCAGGTCTGGCAGCATCTGTGGAGAGAGAGAAACAGAGTTAACGTTTCCAGTCCAATGTAACGTCTTCGGAAGCGAAGAGAGGTAGAAATGTGATGGGGGCAGATGGGGGGGAAGGGGGGCGGTGGGGATAGGGTTGGAGGGTGGGAGAGAACAAATGGCAAAGGCATCAGGGAAGAAAGGAGGGAGGGAGTGAGAATGGTTGTTGTGTAGAAACACAGAGAGTGACTTTTAACGGCAGGATAATGAACTGCTCCGTCTGAAGACCAACACATGGAAAACAAACTACAGAGGACACGTGGCAAAAAAAAAGCAGAATCAAAGTGAGGACTGAGTTGTTGAAATTGTTGACCTCAATGGTCTCCATGTGTCCTGAATGACTGGATGACTATGACTCCTCCCTCCCACCATGAGTGGATGGTACGTGTTGCAGTCAGAGGCAGGTTGGCCAGTTGACACTGAGCGGGGGGCGGTTAGGCTCGGGAGGGGAACAGTGTACAGGGAGCTTCATAGACGAACCGCCGCCGGAGAGGGCAAGATGCTCTATCCCTTAGCCCCGGCGCTCACTCTGCTGTCTTGTAAGTTGCCCCGAGGCAGTTTAATGGTTTCGGAAAAGGACACTTTGACATGGCATCGGAGAATCGTGTAGTACAGGAGGAGGCCATTCGGCCCATTCTGTCTGTGCTGGTTCTCTGAAAGAACTACAATACATGCAGCATAGTTTGTTGTAAAGACTCTAATGCCACCATGGGTCTCTTTGGTAACAGTGTCTCTCTCTCTCTGTCTCTCACCAGCCACTTGTGTCGCTCTCCTGTCTTTGGAACAAAAGGTTTTAACCATCACCAGGGCTACTGGCAAGACAGCGCGGTTCGTCTGCCAGATTGCAGAGTTGGATAATATAGGGTCACAACCCATCTTCTGGTACCAGCAGAGACAGACCGTCATCCGCGGCATTGTCTATCTGAGGTCACAGAAAAGCAGGTGGCTGCACTCAGACTTTACCTCCAGATTCAATGTGGAAATTATTGAAAGTTCTGCCGTTCTGATAATCGATAACATTGCTCTGAGCGATGCAGCCACCTATTACTGCGCTGTCATATCACACGGTGCTGTTCATGTGTTCACCGTTAGTACAAAAACCTCCTGCTTTGTAAAGCTGCAGAAAGAAGTTTCTACAGCTTATCGATCCATCGGCCCTAAAACCACAACTGTGAGATAACAGGAGCTCTGGGAACCACGCTATGAGTTTTAGCCCTCTCCATTTCCAAACCACGAGACCCTCCCTCCTTCCAGTTGTCGCGATTCAAGGCAGAGCTATAGCTCCTGGATCGCTCATGTCTCAACCTGGGGCTTCCCACAGCAAACAGGCCCCTTGTTCCCATTGATCAGCGCCAACCGTGAGTTGGCATTCACAGCTTCACCTGCTCCAGTGAACCCCGCTGGAGCTGGGGACAGGCGCTAGTGCCAGCTGCAGAATGGGCAATGGTCGGATTGTCAAATCTCCATCCAGCTGAAGCCATGGAACTCGGCGCCTCTCTCGTCTGCCGAGTTCAGCACGTTGCCTGGTTTCCAATCACTCACCAGGGGAGAAGAAACGTTTTAGAGACACTCTGGAGCTCTCTTTGAAACATTGGCATTAATGACTGGGTGGAACTTGCCGCCAATTGTTCAAAATGGCGACAACTTGTCCACCAAGCTGCATCACACTGAATCCCAGCGCCTTAATGATGAGGAAGAGCAGAAAGGGAAGAAGCAGAAGCAAATCCTGCACTCTAGATGGCACTACCCCCTGGGGCATCCTGCCCCACATGCCCAAGGATCCACGGTTCACAAATCGGCCGACTCAGTCCCACTAAGACCCATGGCAGCAACTGGTGACCCTGAGTAGCCACCATCCTGAATGGAGGGACTGGTGACAACGATGACCACCTGGGTCAGATTTCAATAAGTTTCAAAAGTAACTGTGAGGTATGCAGGGCAGCTGGACACGGAATAGAGGAAGTGATGATGTAGAAATGGATGGGGAATGAAGAAGAGGCAGCCAGGGCTGAGTTGCAAGAATAATGGACTTTATAAAGGATTTGAGTTGGTGAGGTTGTTGAGAAATGGGAGGTGGGATGGGGTTTGTGGGGGGTTGTGTGAGGAAGGCTGCGAAACATAGATAAAAGTAAAGAGTGAGGAAATATTGGGAGAGGCAGCAGAATAGGCTCAATCTTGGAAAAAATGCATGAATTCATCAAGCTGAGTAACAAAAGTCAGGTGGAAGGTGGTTGAAGGAAACCTGTTGTTGTAGAGACATAGAATCATAGAGTCATAGTCATAATGGCACAGGAGGAGGCCATTCAGCCCATCAAGTCCATACCAACTCTCCGTAGCACAATCCAACGTGTCCCATTCCTCCACTCGAAGGCTGTAGCCCTGCAAGTTTATTATGATGAATTACCCATTCAATTTCCTTTTCAAATGATTCACCACCTCCATTTCTGCCATCCTCATAGGTGGTGAGTTCCAAGTCATTACCACTCACTGCATTAAAATGTCCTCCCTTATATCTACCCTGCATCTCTTGCCTGAGACCTTAAACCTGTTGGTCCTAGTTCTTGTACAATCAGCTCATGTGAATAGCTTCTCTTTGTCCACTGCATCAGAACCTGTTATTATATCCCTACACATTTATCACATCATCCTCTAAACTCCTTTGCTCCAAGGAGAACAACCCAGCTCCTCAAACCTAACCTTGAAGCCAAAATCCGTCATCCCTTGAACGATTCTGGTAAATCTCTGCACCTTCTCAAAGACTCTCACACCCTTCCTGGAGTATGATGACCAGAACTGAATACAGTTTGGCCTAACCAAAGCTTTATAAATGTTCAGCATAACTTCTATGCTTTTGTATTCAATACCTCCATTTATGAAGCCCAAGATTCCATGTGCTTTGTTAACTACCTTCTCAATATATCTCACCACCTTCAAACATCTCTGTTTATGAATTCCCAAGTTTCTCTGTCCCTGTACTCTCTAAAGAACTGTACCATTAAGTTTATATTGCCTCTCTCTATCCCTTCAGACAAAATGTGTCACCTTCTACAACTCTTTCCATCTTCCTCTTGCCTGCCTAATCTGCTCGCTCATCCATATTCTGTTACATTCATTTGGCATCAGCCTCGTTTCTGCCACACATACAAATTTAGTATCGGCAGAAAATTATGAAATTTTACTCTGTATTCTAATGTCTAAGTCATATTTGTTTTTTGTTCATGGGATGTGGGCTTTGCTGGCTGGGCCATCATTTATTGCCCATCCCTAGTTGCCCTTGAGAAGGTGGTGGTGAGCTGCCACCTTGAACTGCTGCATGTGGTGTAGGTACACCCACAGTGCTGTTACAGAGGGAGCTCTAGGATTTTGACCCAGCGACAGTGAAGGAATGGCGATATATTTCCAAATCAGGATGGTGAGTGACTTGGAGGGGAACTTCCAGTTGGTGGTGTTCCCATCTTTCTGCTGTCTTTGTCCTTCCTGGTAGTAGAGGTCATGGGTTTGGAAGGTGCTGTCGAAGGTGCCTTGGTGAGTTGCTGCAGTGCATCTTGTAGATGGTACACACTGCTGCTGCTGTGTGTCGGTGGTGGAAGGAGTGAATGTTGAAGGTGGTGGATGTGGTGCCAATCAAATGGGCTGCTTTGTCCTGGATGGTGTCAAGCTTCTTGAGTGTTGTGGGAGCTGCACACACCCAGGCAAGTGGAGAGCATTCCTTCACACTTCTGACTTGTGCCTTGTAGATGGTGGACAGGCTTTGAGGAGTAGCAGGTGAGTTACTTTCTGTAGAATTCCCAACCTCTGACCTGCTCTTGTAGCCATAGTATTTATATGGCTTGTCCAGTTCAATTTCTGGTCAATGGTTACCCACAGGATGCTGATAGTGGGGGATTCAGTGATGGTAATGCCATTGAATGTCAAAGGGAGATGGTTAGATTCTCTCTTGTTGGAGATGGTCATTGGCTGGCACTTGTGTGGCATGAATGTTACTTGCCACTTGTCAGCCTAAACCTGGATATTGTCCAGGTCTTGCTGCATTTGGATATGGACTGCTTTAGTACCTGAAGTATCGCAAATGTTGCTGAACATTGTGCAATTATCAGTGAACATTCCCACTTCTGACCTTATGATGGAGGGAAGATCATTGATGAAGCAGCTGAAGATGGTTAAGCCTAGGACACTACCCTGAGGAACTCTTGCAGCAATGTCCCAGGACTGAGATGATTGACCTCCAAGAATCACAACCATCTCCCTTTGTGCTAGGTATGATTCCAACCAGTGGAGAGTTTTCCACCTGATTCCCATTGACCCCAGATTTCCTTTGATGCTGCACTTGGTCAAATGTGGCCTTGCTGTCAAGGGCAGTCACTCTCACCGCACCTCTGGAGTTCAGCTCTTAACTAGGCTCTAATGAGGTCATGAACTGAGTGGCTCTGGAGGACCTCAAACTGGGCATCAGTGAGCAGGTTATTGCTGAGTAAATGCCACTTGATAGCACTGTCAATGATACTTTTTATCACTTTGCTAATGAGTAGTATCAGGAAAATATAATAATTCTCATGATATTATTGGAATTTATTGTTAAATAAAGTAATAGTGGGATGTGTCTATATGTGTGTGTCTGTAAGATTTAATTGAATTAGAGGCAGCTGGTCTGGGTGTTTTGATCTAAGAATAGAGGTTAGGTTTGAAATGTGAATTAGGTAAACATGGGGAAGTTTAGAAACATAGGTATCAAGGGAACATTTGCCGTTTGAAATAAACCAGGCTAGATTGCTTTCAAAAGAGGGGTGAAATGTGTCACCTAGCCTGGTGAAGATCAGAAGCAGTGTGTTTATTTTTCCCAAAGATTACTGGTAAAACTTAATGCTATAAGAAGTTTTTATTATTAGGAAGATAAAGTCCAAAGACATAATGAACCAATGGGTATTTGCATTCAAAGGGGAGACATATGTATTAAGGGTGAAAGCTGTGTGTAAGGGGAAGGTATTTTTAAGATCTTACAAGTGTGAAAACACTTCAGCATCTATGCCTCAAGCTGCTATCTTCAAAGCATTGATGTTAATAAAACTCACTTGGAAGTTGACTTGTTCAGGATATCATGTTTCTTTGCCTGGGTCTTTAAAAATCTATGTGTCCTACTGTTGCCTTAACAAAAGTGTAACTGGGAGTTAGATTGAGTAGGGGATTTAGAAGCTATCATAGTAGTAATTTATAGATCTATGTATTTAAAATAATTTCTCTTATTAATAAATGTTTAATTTAGTTTTATAAAAACCCATAAAGCTTGGTGGTCTCATTACTGCGGAATTCAAGGCACACATCTCGAAATTTGTACAAATTGAAAATTAGTTGTGACAGTTGTTTCAAGTCTCCCTCTGGGATTTGAACAGCTCAGCATTTACCATCTGCTGTGTCATAATAGTAGACTGATGGGCCGGTAATAGGCCGGGTTGGATTTGTCCTGCTTTTTGTGTACAGGACATACCTGGGCAATTTTCCACATTGCCGGGTAGATGCCAGTGTTGTAGCTGTATTGGAACAGCTTGGCTAGGGGCGCACAAGTTCTGGAGCACAAGTCTTCAGTGCTATTGCCAGAATATTGTCAGGGCCCATAGTCTTTGCAGTATCCAGTGCCTTCTTGATATTACATGGAGTGAATTGACTCGGCTGAAGACTGGCATCTGTGATGTTGGGGACCTCCGGAGGAGGCTGAGATGGATCATCCACTCAGCACTTCTGGCTGAAGATTGTTGCAAATACTTCAGTCTTATCTTTTGCACTGATGCGCTGGACTCCTCCATCATTGAGGATGGGAATATTTGTGGAGCCTCCTCCTCCAGTGAGTTGTTTATCTGTCCATCACCATTCACAACTGGATGTGGCAGGACTGCAGAGCTTAGATCTGATCTGTTGATTGTGGGATCGCTTAGCTCTGTCTATCACTTGCTGCTTATGCTGTTTGGCATGCAAGTAGTCCTGTGTTATAGCTTCACCAGGTTAACACCCCATGTTTAGGTATGCCTGGTGCTGCTCCTGGCATGATATATATATCAAAAAGGCTGTGGTCTCAACACTGAACTTTCGAGAACACCACTGTCCAGCATTCTTGAGTTTGAAAACCAACCATTTACCATGACTCCTTGTTTTCTGTCCCTGAGACACTTTTTATCAAAGCTAACTTTGATCCTCCTACTTCATGAGCTTCAATTTTGTTAATCAGCCTTTTATAAGGTACTTTTGCTTTTTTAAATTCCATATAGACAAAATCCATTGCACTCTGTTCAACAATTTTCTCTGTTACTTCATCAAAAAATTCAATTTAATTAGTCAAACATGATCTGCCTTTTAGACATCCATATGCTGGCTCTCCTTAATAACTCAGACTCCTGTGCCTGTTCCTGTTTTCACTGATTATTGTTTCTAAAACCTTATCCAGCACTGATGTTAAACTGACTGGCCTGTGGTTGCTAGGAATATCCTTACACCATTTCTTGAATAAAGATATTACATTTGCCACTCACCAATCCTCTGGCATGTCCACATACCTTGGGAAGATTTGAAAATTATGACAAGCCCCTCCAGTATCTTGACCCCATTCCTCCTCCATTACCAACCTGGGATGCAAGCTCCAGATCAGGCAACCTGGTCCTGTGTCTCTTACTACAGTTAGAGACACTTCCTATACACATGCTCCCTCAAGATACATGAAGTATCCTGAGTTTCCCATATAGGCCAGGAATTGTAAGCAACTGGACTCAGCTGCTCATTCATGATCTTAAAAATCTTTATCCCCTCTTTTTGAGTCTAGTTGGTAGATTGTTTAAGCTATTAATTTTAATTCATGCCTCCAAATCTTCTCTAAGCTAATAATCATTATTAATTCACTTAACTGTGTACTTACCCCACTCATCCTGACAGTACTTTGAGTCTTTTTAACCTTGTTCCTGACACACACACCCACTCCACACTGCTGCTCTGTCCCTGAACCTCTTCAGCTACGCATTCCTCACCTTCAGTATCTTCCAAACAAACAATCACCTACTTGCTGTCTTCGGGCAACAGTCCTTGATTGGTCTGATTTGTTCACATAGTTTTCTCACTGACTCCCTCAGGCTCACTCTCTCTCTCAAGCTCCCACTGATCCACTCTGTCTTACACCCACCATCTCCTGCTGACTCATTCTCTTCCTAACTCCCACTGATTCCCTCAGGCTCTCTCTCTCTTTCTCTCTCTCTAATTCCCACTGACTCCCTCAGGCCCTCTCTCTCTTACTCCCTCTCTCTCCCTTTCTCTAACTCCCACTGTCTCCCTCAGGCTCTCCCTCTCTCCCTCTCTCTCTAACTCCCACTGACTCCCTCAGGTTCTCGCTCTCTCTTTCCCTTTTTCTCCCTTTCTCCAACTCCTACTGACTCCCTCAGGCTGTCCCTCTCTCCCTCTCTCTAACTCCCACTGACTCCCTCAGGTTCTTGCTCTCTCTCTCTCTCTAACTCCCACTGACTCCCTTTCTGTCTCCCTCTCTCTTTCTCTCTCTAACTCCCACTGATTCCCTCAGGCTCTCTCTCTCTCTAACTCCAACTGACTCCCTCAGGCTCCCTCTCGCTCTCTCTCTCTCTCTCTACCTCCCACTGACTCCGTCAGGCTCTCTCTCTCTCTTTAACTCCCACTGACTCCCTCAGTCTCTCTCTCTCTCTCTCTCTACCTCCCACTGACTCCCTCAGGCTCTCTCTCTCTCTCTCTCTCTCTCTCTCTCTCTCTCTCTCTCTACCTTCCACTGACTCCCTCAGGCTCTCTCTGTCCCACTGATTTCCACAAGCCCAAATTCTCTGTGTTGTGCTGATGCCCCTTTTACCTGTTGGTCTTGGGTAATGTTTCCCTCAGGCTACTCTCTTTGTGGTGGAAAGAAGAGTTTGGAGTTTGTCTTATTTTCAGAATGAGTTTGTTTTAATTAGAGGATTTGGTACAGAGCAAGTGGGTATACTGTTGAAGTGGTCACCCAGGTTTGACCATTTTGTAGCCTGGTTAGTTGTACACCATTCATCCACTAGCCCATAGCACATGAACTTGAATCCACACAAAGGTCTTGCCAGACCTGCTGAGTTTTTCCAGGTATTTCTGCTTCTGTTTTTGTTTTGGATTTCCAGCATCCGCAGTTTTTTATGCTTTTATCTCAGTTCTGTTGAAGGGTCATGAGGACTTGAAATATCAACTGTGCTCTCCTCCGCTGATGCTGCCAGACCTGCTGAGTTTTTCCAGGTATTTCTGTTTCTGTTTTTGCAAAGGTGCAGGTGAGGTGGATGATTAACTGGAATCTAATGGAGATATGGGTGTCAAATGGACGTGGCGATTATGGGCCAGGTCAACATATGCATGGACATTTTGCAGGTTATCAGGCAAGGGAGAGGGGTTTAGGCATTTGAGGGGACACCTGTATCAGATTTAGGACAGATTTAGGGAGAGGGGTTTAGGCATTTGAGGGGACACCTGTATCAGATTTAGGACAGATTTAGGGAGAGGGGTTTAGGCATTTGAGGGGACACCTGTATCAGATTTAGATCATTTTCCTGGCATTTTGAAGATGGCTGACACCAGAGATACAATGTTAGGAAACAGTATGGCAGCCAACAATCAATTGTATATTTTTGCTCAAGAGTTATTTGATATTTTAACAATTTAAATGGTGCTTTTGAAGAATTTTACAAATGTGATTGTTATTCCCTCATCTCGTATTTCTAAACATAGTATTGACCAATCAGATAGACTGTGTTTCCTCTCTGTTTTAATATTAATGATTGGTTGATAATTACAATTAACAAATGTATAGCTATCAGAGCAGACTCTTCATGAAGCAATTCTGCATTCTAAGAATTGCCAAGTTTTCTATACTTACTTTGTGTTTTGAAAATATCCTGATACATTTTAAAAACTTAACAGCTAGTTGATGTCACAGGTATTCATCTTTGCACGTGGAATCAGAGCAGCAGTTGTGAATTCTGACTGTAATATTTCAGCATGACTTGTTGTGACTGCTGTGACAACCAAGCATCCCAAGCATAAGCTGGAGAACAACTGATAAATCCACAGCACAGACTAGTGACCACTGATGAATTTTGATAGATGGGGCAGCAAGAAATGATGGGGAATGAGAGTGTGGGTTGGGAGTACAGAAGGTGTGGAACGTGTAACAGTGACACCAAGCGCATCCTCAGCAGTGGGCCTCTCTTCTCCCTCTTAGGCTGTCCCTCGGGGTCGAGGATGGCTTGCTTCCACACTGAAAATGAGTTCTCAAGTGATTAAGTCTCAAGTTGGCCATGCGAGGCTGACAGAGAGGCAGGATATCAGTCGGATGAGACTCACTAGGAAGGGATGTCACTGAGATCTGTCATGTGTTAATGAAATTGGGAATTAAAAAAATAAGGAAGACTTGCATTTCAATAGCACCTTTCACAACCATCAGACATCTTGAAGCGCTTTACAGCCAGTGAGGTACTTTTTAAAGATGAGATGTCTTGTTGTGATGTAGGAAATGCAGTAGTTAACTTGCATTTAGCAAACCTCAGCAATATGATGATACCAATATAATCTTGTTTCTTGTGACATTGAATGAGAATAAATATTGGCTAGGAACCAGGGAGAATTCCCCTGCTCTTCCTCAAATAGTGCTATGGGTCTTTTACATCCACCCAAGAGGGTGGATGGGGCTTCCTTCAGCTTAATGGCACTTCTGAAAGACGGCACCTCTAACAGTGCAGCGTTTCCTGAGCTCTGAACTTCCAACAGTGCAGCACTTCCTGAGCTCTGCACCTCTAACAGTGCAGCGCTTCCTGAGCTCTGCACCTCCAACAGTGCAGCGCTTCCTGAGCTCTGCACCTCTAACAGTGCAGCGCTTCCTGAGCTCTGCACCTCCGACAGTGCAGCGCTTCCTGAGCTCTGCACCTCTAACAGTGCAGTGCTTCCTGAGCTCTGCACCTCCAACAGTGCAGCGCTTCCTGAGCTCTGCACCTCTAACAGTGCAGCGCTTCCTGAGCTCTGCACCTCTAACAGTGCAGCGCTTCCTGAACTCTGCACCTCCAACAGTGCAGTGCTTCCTGAGCTCTGCACATCTAACAGTGCAGCGCTTCCTGAGCTCTGCACCTCTAACAGTGCAGTGCTTCCTGAGCTCTGCACCTCTAACAGCGCAGTGCTTCCTGAGCTCTGCACCTCTAACAGTGCAGCGTTTCCTGAGCTCTGCACTTCCAACAGTGCAGCGCTTCCTGAGCTCTGCACTTCCAACAGTGCAGCGCTTCCTGAGCTCTGCACCTCTAACAGTGCAGCGCTTCCTGAGCTCTGCGCCTCCAACAGTGCAGCGCTTCCTGAGCTCTGCACTTCCAACAGTGCAGCGCTTCCTGAGCTCTGCACTTCCAACAGTACAGCGCTTCCTGAGCTCTGCACCTCTAACAGTGCAGTGCTTTCTGAGCTCTGCACTTCCAACAGTGCAGCACTTCCTCAGCTCTGCACCTCCAACAGTGCAGCGCTTTCTGAGCTCTGCACCTCTAACAGTGCAGTGCTTCCTGAGCTCTGCACCTCCAACAGTGCAGCGCTTCCTGAGCTCTGCACCTCTAACAGTGCAGCGCTTCTTGAGCTCTGCACCTCTAACAGGTGAGCTCTGCAGTGTCAGCTTTGACCTTTGCAACAATATCTGCTCTCACTGACAAGACACAGTGAACTGCTGAAGGGCAGGGAATGAGTAGAAAAGACCTCCCTTTTCTTTTCTTTGTTGCACAGTCCAGGCCATTAGGCTCTTACTTTCAGATTTACATTGTTGTCATTGTATTTTTCTTCAATTAATGACAATATTTTTATAGTAGTGATCTGCCCATGAACATACAGCTGGAGCAGGAGTAGGCCACTCAGCCCCTCGAGCCTGCTCCACCATTCAATAGAATCGCGGATGATCTGAATGTAACCTCAACCCCACATTTCTGCCTACCCCCGATAACCTTTCCCCCTCTTGTTAATTAAGGATCTATCTAGCTCTGCCTTAAAAATATTCAAAGGCTCTGCTTCCACCACCTTTTGAGGAAGAGAGTTCCAAAGACTCACTACCCTCTGAGAAGAAATTTCTCCTCATCGCTGACTTAAATGGGTGATCCCTTATTTTTATACAGTGACCCCTAGTTCTAGACTCTCCCACAAGAGGAAACATCCCCTCCACATCCATCCTGTCAAGACTCCTCAGGATCTTAAAGGTTTCAACTAAGTCACCTCTTACTCTTCTAAATTCCAGTGGATACAAGCCTAGACTATCCAACCTTTCCTCATCAGACATCTCACCCATTCCTGGTATTAGTCTCATAAACCTGCTTCTAATCATTTCTATCTTTCTTTAAACAAGGAGACCAGCACTGTACACAACATTTCAGATGAAGTCTCACCAATGCCCTGTACAACCGTAGCAAAATCTTTTGTAATCAATTCAAAGAATGAACAAAGAACAAAGAAAAGTACAGCACAGGAGCAGGCCCTTCGGCCCTCCAAGCCTGTGCCGATCATATTGCCCGTCAAACTAAAACATTTTGCATTTCTGGGGTCCGTATCCCTCTATTCCCATCCTATTCATGTATTTGTCAAGCTGCCTCTTAAACACCACTATCGTACCTGCTTCCACCACCTCCTCTGGCAGCGAATTCCAGACACTCACTACCCTCTGCGTAAAAAACTTGCCCCGCACATCTCCTCTATAGTTTTCTCCTCTCACCTTAAAGCTATGTCCCCTAGTAATTGACTCTTCCACCCTGGGAAAAAGCTTCTGACTATCTACTCTGTCCATGCCACTCATAATTTTGTAAACTTCTATCAAGTCGCGCCTCAATCTCCATTGCTCTAGTGAGAACAATCCGAGTTTCTCCAACCTCTCCTCATAGCTAATAACCTCCAGACCAGGCAGCATCCTGGTAAACCTCCTCTGCACCCTCTCCAACGCCTCCATATCCTTCTGGTAATGTGGTGACCAGAATTGCATGCAATATTCCAAGTGTGGCCTAACCAAGGTTCTATACAGCTGCAGCACGACTTCCCAGCTTTTATACTCAATACCCCTGCCAATGAAGGCAAGCATGCCATATGCCCTCCTGACTACCTAATCCACCTGCGTTGCCACTTTCAGTGATCTGTGGACCTGTACACCCAGATCCCTCTGCCCGTCGATTCACTTAAGGGTTTTGCCATTTACTGTGTAATTCCTGCCTATATTAGACCTTCCAAAATGCATTACCTCGCATTTGTCTGGATTAAACTCCATCTGCCATTTCTCCACCCAAGTCTTCAACCGATCTATATCCCGTTGTATCCTTTGACAATCCTCTTCACTATCTGCAACTCCTCCAACCTTAGTCTCATCTGCAAACTTACTAATTAGCCCAGTTACATTTTCCTCCAAATCATTTATGGACACCACAAACAGCAAAGGTCCCAGCACTGATCCCTGCGGAACACCACTAGTCACAGCTCTCCATTCAGAAAAGCAACCTTCCACTGCTACCCTCTGACCTCTATGACCAAGCCAATTCTGTATCCATCCTACCAGCTCACTTCTGATCCCATGTGACTTTACCTTCTGTACCAGTCTGCTATGAGGGACCTTGTCAAAGGCCTTACTGAAATCCATGTATATAACATCCAATGCCCTTCCATCGTCGATCATCTTTGTCATTTCCTCGAAAAACTCGATCAAGTTAGTGAGACACGACCTCCCCTTCATAAAACCATGCTAACTTTCACTAATATGCCCATTTGCTTCCAAATAGTAGTAAATCCTGTCATGAAGAATCTTCTCCAATAATTTCCCTACCACTGACGTAAGGCTCACCGGCCTGTAATTTCCTGGATTATCCCTGCTACCCTTCTTAAACAATGGAACAACATTGGCCATTCTCCAGTCCTCTAGGACCTCACCCGTAGCCAGTGAGGATACAAAGATTTCTGTCAAGGCCCCAGCAATCTCCTCCCTTGCCTGCCTCAGTACTCTGGGGTAAATCCCATCTGGCCCTGGGGACTTATCCACCTTAATATTCTTCAAGATGCCTAACACCTCTTTTTTGATCTCACAATTCCCCTCACAAAGAATGAAAATATTCTATTAGCTTTCCTAAGTGCAGAGAGCCAATGCTACAAGGATAGACCATAAGACCATAAGACATAGGAGCATAAATTAGGCCATTCAGCCCATCGAGTCTGCTCTGCCATTCAATCATGGCTGATAAGTTTCTCAACCCCATTCTCCCGCCTTCTCCCTGTAACCTTGTATCCCCTTACCAATCAAGAACCTATCTGTCTCAGTCTTAAATACACTCAATGACCTGGCCTCCACAGCCTTCTGTGGCAATGAATTCCATAGATTCACCACTCTCTGGCTAAAGAAGTTTCTCCTCATCTCTGTTCTAAAAGGTTTTCCCTTTACTCTGAGGCTGTGCCCTCAGGTCCTAGTCTCTCCTACTAATGGAAACATCTTCCCCACGTCCACTTTATCCAGGCCTTTCAGTATTCTGTAAGTTTCAATCAGGTCCCCCCTCATCCTTCTAAACTCCATTGAGTAGAGACCCAGAGTCCTCAAACGTTCCTCATATGTTAAGCCTTTCATTCCTTGGATCATTCTCGTGAACCTTCTCTGGACCCTCTCCAGGGCCAGCACATCCTTCCTGAGATACGGGGCCCAAAATTGCTCACAATATTGCAGGGGAATGGGACTGGTTGCTCTACAGAGAGCCAATGGACTCAATGGGTTGAATAACCTCCTTCAGTATCTGAATAACTCTATGATTCTATGACTCAGTAGCACCGCTACTAATTGGACTGACAAGAGTCCTGAAGGACAAAGCTTCCAGACTGGGCTTGCAGCAGGTAGTGAAAGAACAAAACACAAGGAAATAAACTACTTGAACTTGACCCTACCAATGAAAGAGATACCTATCCATGACAACATTGATCAGAATGATCACTGCACAATACCGTCTTCAGATGGGGGACATCCTCCATTGCGTTGTGCGGCACTGCCACTGTGCTAAATGAGATCGACTCAGAATAGATCTAGCACTCAAAAAGTGGGTATCCATGAGGTGCTGTGGGCCATCAGTAGCAGCTGAATTGGATTCCACCACAATCTGTGATTTAATGTCCTGCATATTCCTCATTCTATCATTTCCATCAAGCTAAATGATCAAAACTGTTCAATATGGAATTTAGAAGCACAGACTAGGAGCAACACTAGGTGCACCTATAGATGCAGGATCAGTCTAGTAAAGCTACAACACAAGACTACATGTATGTTAAACAGTGGAAGCAGCATGCTATAGACAAAGCTAAACAATCCCACAACAACAGAACAGATCAAAACTCTACAGTCTTGCAATTTCTAATGATGAATAGTGGCAGATAATTAAATAAATTACAGGAAGAGCCCAGCATGTGAGTACAAAAGACAAGGCTCAGCATTAACAGCTAATTGGAGGCATAGGATCCACGAACATTCTCATCCTCAAACTTAGCAGAGTCCAGCACATCAGTGTAAAAGACAAGGCTGAAGCATTTGCAACAATCTTCTGCCAAAAATGCTGAGTGGATGATCCATCTTAGCCTCTTCCTGAGGTCTCCAGCATCAAAGGTGTCAGTGTACACCAATTTGATTCACTCTATGTAATATTAAGAAGCAGCTGAGCACATTGAATACAGCATAGGCTATGAACCACAATTTTTTCCAAACTGTTCCTGTAATGGTATAACACTGGCATCTACCTGGCAATGTAGAAAACTGCCTAGAAGGACAAAGGTAGCAGGCACTTGGGGCTACCAGCACCTGCAAGTTTCCCTCCAAGTCAGGCAACATTATGATTTGGAACTGTATTGCCAACCCTTCATTGTCACTACCTAACAGTGCTTTGTTTGACTGAAAGGGATGAAAGCAAACATTTTTCACAGAATCACACAGCACTGAAGAGGCCCTTCGGCCCATTGAGTCTGCACCGACACATGAGAAACACCTGGCCTACCTACCTAATCCCATTTACTTGCACTTGGCCCATAGCCTTGAACGTTATGACGTGCCAAGTGCTCATCCAGGTACTTTTTCAAGGATGTGAGGCAACCCGCCTCCACCACCCTCCCAGGCAGCGCATTCCAGACCGTCACCACCCTCTGGGTAAAAAAGTTTTTCCTCACATCCCCCCTAAACCTCCTGCCCCTCACCTTGAACTTATGCCCCCTTGTGACTGACCCTCCAACTAAGGGGAACAGCTGTTCCCTATCCACCCTGTCCATGCCCCTCATAATCTTGTACATCTCGATCAGGTCGCCCCTCAGTATTCTCTGCTCCAATGAAAACAACCCAATTCTATCCAACCTCTCTTCATAACTTAAATGTTTCATCTCAGGCAACATCCTGGTGAATCTCCTCTGCACCCCCTCCAGTGCAATCACATCCTTCCTATAATGTGACGACCATAACTGCACACAGTACTCCAGCTGTGGCCTCACTAAGGTTCTAGACAACTCCAACATGACCTCCCTACTGGACAAGTATATGGACAAGTATGCCATATGCCTTTTTCACCACCCCACTAACATGCTCCTCCACCTTCAGAGATCCACGAACACACATGCCAAGGTCCCTTTGCTCCTCAGAACTTCCTAGTGCCATGCTGTTCATTGAATACTTCCCTCTCAAATTATTCCTTCCAAAGTGTATCACCTCACATTTTTCAGGGTTAAATTCCATTTGCCACTTATCTGCTCATTTGACCATCCTGTCTATATCTTCCTGTATCCCATAACACTCAATCTCACTGTTAACCACCCGGCCAATCTTTGTGTCATCCGCAAACATACTAATCCTAACCCCCACATAGTCATCTATGTCGTTTATATAATTGACAAATAATAGGGCACACAGCACAGATCCCAGTGGTATGCCACTGGACACTGGCTTCCAGGAACTAAAGCATCCTTCTGTCATCACCCTCTGCCTCCTACAACTAAGCCAATTTTGAATCCACCTTATCAAATTACCCTGTATCCAATGAGCCTTTGCCTTCTTTATGAGTCTCCCATGTGGGACCTTGTCAAAGGCTTTGCTGAAATCCATATAAACTACATCAACTGCACTACCCTCATCTACACACCTGGTCACCTCCTCAAAAAATTCAATCACATTTGTTAGGCATGACCTCCCTCTGACAAAGCCATGCTGACTATCCCTGATCAAACCTTGCCTCTCCAAGTGGAGATAGATACTCTCCTTCAGAATTTTCTCCAATAGTTTCCCTACCACTGACGTGAGACTCACTGCCTGTAGTTCCCTGGCTTATCTCTACAACCCTTCTTAAATAGCGGAACCACATTAGCTGTTCTCCAGTCCTCTGGCACCTTTCCCGTGGCCAGAGAGGAATTAAAAATTTGGGTCAGGGCCCCTGCGATCTCCTCCCTTGCCTCCCTCAGCAGTCTGGGACACAAATCATCTGGACCTGGGGATCCCAATGTTTAGCTTTGACTATAGCATGCTGCTTCCACTGCTTAACATACATGTAGTCTTGTGTTGTAGCTTCACTAGATTGGTCCTGCATTTTTAGGTGCACCTAATGTTGCTCCTCGTATGTGCTTCTAAACTAACAGGAAGGCAGCACATCACCATCTTCTCAAGAGCAAATAGGAATGGGCAATAAATGTTGGCCTTTGACACCCACATCCCATGAATGAGTAAAAATAAAACAGCTTGTACTGTGATAGTTGTTAAGTCCCTACATTTCCTTAGCAGAGTGCAGTGCTCTGATATTGTACAGCTTTGCAACTGTTGAGTAATTTTAACCTAACTCATTAGACAAGAAATCCACTGAATCAAGAGGAACAACTGGTTTTAAACCCACCCTATACACTAAAACTGGGTGGCAGGTGAACTCAATATTGCTTCAACCCCCATGAGATTCCTGATGCCAGGTTCAATTAAAACTAACCCATGTTTAGCATGAAAATAATTGCAGTCCAAGTTTTCACAATCATCTGAGAAAATGGAGTAAACATGGAGCCATTGAGCTTCTCAGGCTCCTTTATGAAATTATTTTGCCATCAGATTGACAGTCACAATCCACCATTCTCTGGAATCAGAGAGTGTAAATTGGAAGGTGCTTTCAAAGAGCAGACACAGGCATAATGTGCCAAATGACTTCCTTCTAAGTAATATGATAGTACAATGTTATAATTGAAATCAGAGCTCACTGTGGAATGAATTGCAGATACTATCAGCTCCAGGACCCATGGTAACCCTAACCCTGACTCTCGACTTAACCCAATTGCTAACCTGAACATTAACTCTAATCCAAATCTAACTCTAACCTCACTCTCACTTTAACCCTCACATAAATACAAACCCTCATTCTCACCCTAATCCTTCCCCTATCCCTATCCCACACACTCATCTTAACTCTGTATAGTAATCTGGAAGGGCTATGAGGCCACCAGAGCATCTGAACCTGTAAATTCAATGACTTGAAGGTAGGTGAGTGGGGATGGGTTGGAATAGGGTAGTGATAATGTAAAAATAGTGTTATTTTAGTAATAGTGATAACGTAGAATTAGTGATAGTGTAGAAATAGTGATAATGTAGAAATAGTGATAATGCAGTAGCAACAATGTAAGTATATGGGACTGATAACAATGTAAGACAAAGTAAACTAGTGTAACTCCAAATACACTCCAAATACTGACCTCATTCCAGCCTTGCTTCAAACATGGACAAAAGAGCTGAATTCCCGAGGTGAGGTGAGAGTGACTGCCCTTGACATCAAGGCCGCCTTTTACCAAATATGGTATCAAGGAGCCCAAGCAAAACTGGAGTCAGTGAGAATCAGGGGCAGAATTCTCTGCTGGTTGGAATCATACCTAGCACGAAGGAAGTTGGTTGTGGATGTTGGGGATCAATCATCTCAGCTCCAGGACATCACTGCAGGAGTTCCTCAGGGTAGTGTCCTCAGCCCAACCATCTTCAGCTGCTTCAACAATGACCTTCCTTCCATCATAAGGTCAGAAGTGGGGATGTTCGCTGATGATTGCACAATGTTCAGCACCATTCATGACTCCTCAGATACTGAAGCAGCCCATGTCCAAATGCAGCAAGACCAGGACAATATCCAGGCTTAGGCTGACAAGTGACAAGTAACATTTGTGTCACAGAAGTACCAGGCAATGACCATCTCCAACAAGAGAGAATCTAAGCATCACCCTTTGACGTCCAATGGCATTACCATCGCTGAACCTCCCACTATCCACATCCTGGGTTTTAGCCATATCCTGTGGCTACATGAGCAGGTCAGAGGCTAGGAATCCTTTTTTTTTAATTCATTCATGAAATGTTGGCATTACTGGCTAGGCCAGCATTTATTGCCCACCCCTAATTTCCCTCATTCAGGGGTCATTTTTAAGAGTAGGTCTGGGTCACATGTAGGCCAGACCAGATAAGGACAGCAGATTTCCTTCCCTAAAGGACATTAGTGAACCAGATGGGTTTTTACAACAATCGACAATGGTCTCATGGTCATCATTGACTCTTAGTTCCAGATATTTATTGAATTTAAATTTCACCATCTGATGTGGGGTTTGAACCCAGGTCCCCAAAGCATTACCCTGGGTGTCTGCATTACTCAACCAGTGACAATATAATTACATCAGCACCTCCCCTGCAATGAGCAACTCACTTTCTGACTCCCCAAAGCCTGTCCACCATCTACAAGGCACAAGTCAGGAGTGTGATGGAATAGTCTCCACTTGCCTGGATGAGTGCAGCTCCCACAACACTCAAGAAGCTTGACACCATCCAGGAAAAAGCAGTCTGCTTGATTGGCACCACATCCACAAACATTCACTCCCTCCACCACTGACGCACAGTAGCAGCAGTGTGTGTACCATCTACAAGATGCACTGCAGGAATTCACCAAGGCACCTTTGACAGGACCTTCCAAACCCACGACCACTACCATCTAGAAGGACAAGAGCAGCAGATAGATGGAAACACCACCACCTGGAAGTTCCCCTCCAAGCCACTCACCATCCTGACTTGGAAATATATCGTCATTCTTTCACTGTCGCTGGGTCAAAACCTGGAACTCCCTTCCTAACAGCACTGTGGGTGTACCTACACCAGATGGGCTGCAGCGGCTCAAGAAGGCAGCTCATCACCACCTTCTCAAGGGTAATTAGGGACGGGCAATAAATGTTGGTCTCACCAGAGATGCCCACATCCTGTGAATGAATTTTAAAAATCATTAGATAAAGACTTGAGAGTGGTGCAGTATAACAGTCTGGCACGTATGGGGTTAATGTGTCACTGTGCATGGTACTGCCCACTCAGTGATGTAAGAAGGCATATAACCCAGAGCCAGGGTCAATGTCCAAGCATGGAGACAGATGCTAGCCTGTACCCTTTCCTGTACATGAGTAAATAGCCCCAGTAGTTAATAAAGACTTACAGTGAACCTACTGAAGGCTAGGGAGACTTGTTTAAGATATACTAATCTGTAACCAGCACCCCACAACTCTAGGTGTACCAGGTGGTGGGCAAAGAGTGGAGAGCAGTGGGTCAGTGGGTGCGATATTGGAGTTGGTTCAAGTCAGAAGTTGGGGTTCACAAACCCTCAGCAGTTTGATGTCTAAAGTGTGAAACAGGTAACAATATAGGGAGAACACCGAGGAGAAACCATAAGTTTGCTCTGAAATCAGCCAAAATCTTATGCTGGTTACCTTATCGATACTTAAGCGCGCCCGAGTCAGAATGCGTTCAGGAAGAGGGAGTCCGGGTCTCGGTGAGTCCAGGTTAGATCCGGCCTGTCTGAATCCGGTCGGGTCAGTTGAGGTGGGGATGATGTTTGGCACTGAGAATTTGCCAGAAGTTGCTGTGTGGTTACTGTGAAGTTGTGCCTTTGACTGGGAGAGTGTGTGGTGAGGAAGCGGGGTTATTGTTAGGGGCTGCAGCACTGTGCTCAGCAGGCTACGCAGATAAGAAAGTCTTCGGCACCGGGACTAAACTCATTGTCACAGGTGAGACTTCAGTGTGAGAGGAGGGGTGTGTAAAATACACTAATACACTCGAGATACCGAATAACCGGGAGCGGGGTGGATAGTTTCTGGGTGGGTGCAGGGTTAGTGCCTGTGTGGGGGGTGGGAGAAGCTGTGGGGTCGGCTCGGTACCCGGCCTGGTTCTTGTACTGTGATATAACACAGTGTCACCTCTGGTAGCTGGAGAAAGATATTCGGCTCTGGGACTCGGCTCATCGTTTCAGGTGAGTTTGAGCTGAATTTCATGCTGGGTTTAAGGAAACGGTTCGGGAAGATCTATTTCAATAAATATCAGCGGGTGTCTCGGGCAGTCAGCCCAGTACTTAGTGAGAGTTTGGATGTTCACTGAGGCACTTTATATTGTCGGGTGTGTGTCCGAAGGTGTGTTTACACCGTGCTGGTAACGACATATTAATAAATAGTCCCAGTAGTTAATAAAGACTTACAGTGAACCTACTGAAGGCTAGGGAGACTTGTTTAAGATATACTAATCTGTAACCAGCACCCCACAACTCTAGGTGTACCAGGTGGTGGGCAAAGAGTGGAGAGCAGTGGGTCAGTGGGTGCGATATTGGAGTTGGTTCAAGTCAGAAGTTGGGGTTCACAAACCCTCAGCAGTTTGATGTCTAAAGTGTGAAACAGGTAACAATATAGGGAGAACACCGAGGAGAAACCATAAGTTTGCTCTGAAATCAGCCAAAATCTTATGCTGGTTACCTTATCGATACTTAAGTGCGCCCGAGTCAGAATGCGTTCAGGAAGAGGGAGTCCGGGTCTCGGTGAGTCCAGGTTAGATCCGGCCTGTCTGAATCCGGTCGGGTCAGTTGAGGTGGGGATGATGTTTGGCACTGAGAATTTGCCAGAAGTTGCTGTGTGGTTACTGTGAAGTTGTGCCTTTGACTGGGAGAGTGTGTGGTGAGGAAGCGGGGTTATTGTTAGGGGCTGCAGCACTGTGCTCAGCAGGCTACGCATATGTGAAAGTCTTCGGCACCGGGACTAAACTCATTGTCACAGGTGAGACTTCAGTGTGAGAGGAGGGGTGTGTAAATACACTAATACACTCGAGATACCGAATAACCGGGAGCGGGGTGGATAGTTTCTGGGTGGGTGCAGGGTTAGTGCCTGTGTGGGGGGTGGGAGAAGCTGTGGGGTCGGCTCGGTACCCGGCCTGGTTCTTGTACTGTGATATAACACAGTGTCACCTCTGGTAGCTGGAAAGTGATATTCGGCTCTGGGACTCGGCTCATCGTTTCAGGTGAGTTTGAGCTGAATTTCATGCTGGGTTTAAGGAAACGGTTCGGGAAGATCTATTTCAATAAATATCAGCGGGTGTCTCGGGCAGTCAGCCCAGTACTTAGTGAGAGTTTGGATGTTCACTGAGGCACTTTATATTGTCGGGTGTGTGTCCGAAGGTGTGTTTACACCGTGCTGGTACCGACACCCATGTTCTCGGTCAGAGTTCCCGTAAATCAGGCTCTCTGAAGATGGGGTGGTGGAAGGGTTTTTGTACGGTGTTGTGTCACTGTGGTCTGGTAAAAAGCTTTTCGGAACCGGGACTAAACTAATAGTTACAGGTGAGTTAATAACGGTTAAGGAGGGGTAAAGAGCACTTTACATGAAAAGTCGTTCTGCACTGGGAAGTTTGCTGCATTTATTGACTCATTCAGTGCATCATCCCGGACCTCTCACCGGCAGATATTTTCATGCTTTGTGATCGGAATGGCTTTTACCAAGGTTCATGTCAGACATACCGCGGCTCAGGGTGAAGGGTGTACACAAGTACCGGGCTAATCTGGTTCTGGCAAAAACTTCCCGATTATTACAGTAACTCTGAGAAATCTGTGATGTTTATTGAGGGAAAACATTTAAAAGTCAGTTAGATAATGAGGAGAAACCGTCATAATTCATAGAGGTAATAATACCAATAAAGATGGTGACAGTTTATAGAGACAGAGACAGTTCACAGAGGCGGTAATAGTTAATAGTGATAATTAATAATGATAGTTAATAGTGATAGTAATAATTAATGGTGGCAGTAAGACTCACCGCTGCTTCCAGTGAAGATTTTGAACAGTCGTGTACCACCGTGGCTATAGAGGTGTACAATTCGGCTCTGGGACCAAACTCATTGTAACAGGTGAGTCTGAATCTTTATCTGAGCCAAGTCTAGTCTCCCCCAGCGGCCTGGCCGGTTTTCCAAACCGATCAGCAGATTCTGCTTTCGGCGTTGAGGTTAAGCTGCTGATGGCCAATGACTCTCCAGATCCAGCGCTTAACACGGGGGGTGGGGAGGGGGGTGGTGGTGGTGGTGGGGGTGGGGGGGGAGGTGGTGATGTTTGCATTCTGTCCTGTGCAGCGTGAGGAACAGCCGGGCCCTGATACCGATTGGTGTCTTTAATTGGTTGGGAATAGCAAGTGCAGAATCCGGGGAGATTTAGCGGAAGCTGAGGGTCAATGAGGGAACCAGTTTGGAGTCCGGATTCCACACAGAAACAGTCACGATTCTGGACAATAGGAATAAGGGAGCAGAGTGAATTTGTGATGTTACTGTCCTTACAAACTCTCGACATTCCATTGGTGCTATTCTGGAACAACATTGAGAACAAAAGCGAAAGGGCCAGGCAGTTTGGAATTTGCTAACTCTGTGGTTTAGGAGTTATTCACTGGCTGAAACCTCGGGCTAGTTGATGTGGGAGGCCCGCGGGGAGGGGAGTCTGTGCTGTTCGGCTGCACCCCCCTCCCCACCAGAGAGGCGGCGGGACCCGAACACCCGACCGGCAGCGACTGCATAACCATCCACACAAGGAAATCGAGACCTAGTTCCGAAATAAAAACAGAAAACGCTGGAAAAACTCACCTGCGGAGAGAGAGTTAACGTTTGGAGTGTGTCTGAGTCTGAGAAAGGGTCATATTGGACTCAAAGCGTTCATTCTGTTTCTCTCTCTCCGCAGGTGAGTTTTTCCAGCGTTTTCTGTTCTTATTTCAGATTTCCAGCATCCGCAGGATTTTGCTTTTATCTTAGAGATTTAATTCAGGTTCGTTCCCATTACTTGAGCGAGTAGATTTTTACAGTTACGGATTATTCATGAGCATTCTCCTTGAATTAAAGCATCGCCGGTTTCAGATAAGTTAGCTAGTCCCTAACAAGGAGAACCGGGTTACTTGGTATTACTGACATTACTGTCTTAGAAAGAGAGCAGACAGAGAAACAAAACTCTGAGAGAGTTATGGAGAATCTTAGAATGATGCAGCAAGGCAGAAGATCATTCGGCCCATCGGGTCTGTGCTCCCTCTTTGAAAGAGCTATCCAATTAGTCCCACTCTCTGCTCTTTCCACATAGCTTTGCAATCTTCTCCTTTATAAATACACATTCAGTGAATCAGTTCCTCCCATTCTTCCAAGCAGTGTTTACAGATCAGGACAACTTGCTGTGTAACTTTTAAACCCACTTGTGGTCCCTGCACCTGGTTATCTGTCCTTCGACACCATTTAACCCCCTCATTGACTCTCAAAACCCTTCATAATTTAAAATTGGACCATTTCCTCGCTCATTCTTCCTACAAATAACAGTCACTCCACACTTCACTGTGTGCATGTATCTGCCATTTCCCAGTCACTCCACATCTCCCTGAACTCTGGTATTATTGGCCTCCCTGTTTACTGTGCGGGCTTTTCTTATTTACTCTATCAATACCCTCCTAATTTTGAATACCTTCATTAAATCTCCCTGTAAACTTCTCTGCTCCAAGGAAAATAACCCCAATTTCCCCAGTTTCTCTTCTGAAATGCCTCAGAACACGTTCATTTGTGAGTGAAGAGATCTGGAGTCTGACCCCAGTTCAATGTAAACTGATCGCATGAACCGCCACAAACTGTTCACCTTTCCCATCAAAGTCCCCTCCCCTCTCCTCTTCCATACTCCCCTCTCCCTCCTTCCCCCCTCTCGCCTCTTATTCCGCCATCTCTTCATCTTCTCCTCTCCTTTCCCTTTCTTCCTCTCTCACCTCCTCTCCCACCCTCCCCTCCTTTCCCATCTTCTCACCTCTCCTTTCTCTCCTTTTCTCCCCTCTCCCCTCCTCCTTTCCTTACCTTCCCCTCTCTTCTTATCCACTCCCTCTCCCGTACTTCCCCGCAAACCACCCCCCCCCCACCCCCCCGCAACCCCCCACTTCTCCTCTCCTGGATCCCGGTTGCTTTGAACTTTAACAAACATCGGAAATCCCAACTAAACTCCAAAAATACGTCTCGGGTTGCAAGAAGTCACAGAGATCGAGCAAGTATTTCTCTTCCGGCAAATCTGTGGCCAGCTGTGTGTTGTTGTAAATTAAACCTGTCTTTAGCGGAAAGGTTTATAGAAATCTCTTTTGATTTTTTTTTTAAATCAGACAAACTTGCTGTGAAACCAACAATTCGCCTTTTCCCACCCAATTCCACGGAAATGAAGAGTAAGAAAAAAGCCTTGGTGGTCTGTCTCCTGACTGGATTCTTCCCCGAGGTCATCAGAGTTGAGTGGACAATCGATGGTGAGGGGAAAGCTAGAGAGGAAAGAGTGTTCACAGACCCAGTGGTGAAACAGGGGAACGATGCTTACTCGGTGATCAGCCGCCTGGAAGTCACCGAGCTCCAGTGGGAAAGCAAGAATATCAACTGCAAAGCGGACCATGAAGGAGGCTCAGGGACTGCAATGATCAACAAGGACTATAAAACCGGTACGTGCTCAATAACTCCCATCGGCTCCTCCGGTTAAAGCAGATTCCCATCAACAACCAACCCCCCACCCCCGGCCCCCCACCCACCACCTCCCCTGAACTATCACCCCTGAGTTTAGGAACAACCTCATTCAGTATCAGTCAGCTTTCCCATCAATGTGTGTTCTTAGACTTGGACCCGTTCAAAACATTTCCATTGCTCTTAACAAGAGCCTTAGTTGAAAAGCAGCAGTCGGTCAATAGCCGCCTACATCAGCAGGATGTATAATGATGAAGTCTGTTATAACTATCTGATATAGAAGAGGTTCAATCGATTAAAGTCTTCTCGCTCCTGTCCCTTAGATCCGCTTTCTCACTCGGTTATCTAACTCACCCGGAGTTTCGTGCCCTCCACAGATCCAATTGCAGAGTCCCAGCGGAATCATACCATTCTTTATTCAGTTTTTTTTTTATTTACGGAACTAGGAACACGTTCTGTATCTAAAGCCGTTTAATAGAAATATTGATGCATATTTAGGACAAGTTATGGCATCAGACGTCAAAACGTTTATTCACCTCAGTATTTATGTTGTAAATGTGACTCTTGTTCAAATCCCGCACTCAGGCAGCATCACCCGACAGATACTCTCATACTTGAGACTAAAACTACCAGTTCTAGAATTTAAAAACTTGATAAACTTTCACTAAAGCGGAAAATTGGAATTTCCACGGGGTTTCCCGGTGGTCCGCGTAAACTCGGCGGAAGGTCCGCTGCAACTCCAAACGGCGCAAACTGGGAAGGCTTCCTAGTGCAATACGGGAAGGGGAAAGCGCTTTCCTGCTTTTCTCTCAGTGAAATGGAGTTTGGGCATCAAACATGTCAAGATGCGGAGAGTAAACTGGGGCAACCCGATCCCTGTTAAACTCTAGGTACTCGGTATATTCTGTACTGAAATCCTGATGGGGCTGAGAACGGAAACATTTACTGTGAGAATACGGAATGTGTTACAGCCAGTGGTTTAACTGCAGAAAATCATTATCTTCGTACGCTTTAAACTCCTTATAGAGCAGAGCTCTCTGCTCATGAGATTCCGAGCACCGCACACATCCTTCACTTACTGAAGGCACTGTCAAATGGACAGACTGCCTTACTCCACATGGACACCTGGTTTATGTTCTTATTCCCTATCACCAGCCACAACATCGCTGAATTTTCGGATTGTTTCTAATCTATGCTTCTGTCTTTCTTTCCTCTTCTGTAGATATGAAAAAACCTTCAGCTCCCACGTGTCCGCCCCCTGTTTCGGAAGCAGCAGAGAACGCGTCTGAAGGTAATTTCTCAATGAGAACAATTCATGCAGCGTCTCCACAGGCCTGGGGCAGGTTCCACTGTTGAAACAATTAAACCCAGGGAGCCATCCGGAATCTTGATTCAGTAAATCTGGTCGACAGCAGAAAAATGTGCAGGGGAAACTGCCGCATTATTAGAAAAAACTCAACTGGCCCAGCAACGCCCTTCACGGAAGGCGACCTTGCAGCCTTTACCTGGCGTCTCGCCCATGCCAATCCCAGCTCAATCCAACTGGCAGTAATTTCCAAACCCTCTCTGGCCACAGATGAGGTGCCAGAGGACTGCTAATGTTGTCCCGTTATTAAGAAAGGGAGGAAGGATTAGACCAGGAAATTACAGGCCCAATCAGTCTAACCTCGGTGGTGGGGAAGTTACTAGAAAGAATTCTGAGGGACAGGATATATCTGCACTTGGAGAAACGCAGATTAATCCGGGATAGTCAGCATGGATTTGTTAAAGGAAGGTCGTGTTTGACAAATTTGATTGAATTTTTTGAGGAGGTAACCAGGAGTGTTGGTAAGGGTAATGCATTTGATGTGGTCTACATGGACGTTAGCAAGGTTTGATAAGGTCCCTCATGACAGACTGGTCGAGAAATTAAGAGCTCATGGGATCTAAGGCAAAGTGGCATGTTGGATTCAAAATTGACTGAGAGGCAGGAAGCAGAGGGTGTTGGTAAAGGAATGTTTCTGTGACTGGAAATCTGTTTCCAGTGGGGTTCTTTAGGGCTCAGTACTGGGGCTCTTGCTGTTTGTGGTGTACAAAAATTATTTGGATTTAAATATAAGGGGGTTGGGGGTGGGGGGTGGGGAGTATGATCCAGAAGCTCGCAGATGACACGAAAATTGTTAGGGTGCTAAATGGTGAGGAGGATTGCTGTAAACTGCAGGAGGATATCAAAAGTGGACAGAGCAGTGGCAAGTGGAATTCAACCCGGAGACGTATGAGGTAATGCACTTGGGGAGGGCTAACAAGGCAAGGGATTATACTATGAATGGCAGGGCCCTGGAAAGTGCTGAAGATCAGAGGGACATTGGTGTGCATATCCACAGATCCCTGAAGGTAGCAGGGCAGGGGAGTGGGTGGAGAGCAGTGGGGAGCTCGTGTAGTTAATATAGAGGAGAACTGTGATAAGTTACAGGAAGACGCCATTAAACTTGCAGAATGAGCATGTATTTGGAAAATAAACTTTCATATAGATAAGTGTGAAATTGTACATTTTAATAGGAAGGTTACAAAGACCGCATAATCCTCGTAACATATTTGTGGAAGTGGGGTAAAGGAATGTAGTGATCAGAGGCTACAGATATAAAAGTCACTAAATGTAGAAATGTGGGTTAATAAAACCATAAGAAAGCAAAGCACTAATCTTCTTTACAGAGGGATATAATTGAATAGGAGAGAAGTTTTGGTAAACTTGTATTGAAACTTGGTTAGACCACACGGACTACTGTGCACAGTCCTGGTCTCCACTTTATTTAAAAAAAATGTGGAGGGACTGAATTAATAGGAGATCAGAATTGAGAGGTTATACCTATCAGGGAAGATTGAACAGGCTGGAGATCTTTATCTCTAGGAAAGAAAAGGGTCGAGGGGTAATCTAATAGAGACCTTTAAGACGTTGAAAAGATTTGATAGGGTAGACGTAGAGATGTTTCCACTTGCTGAGAACATAATATAAGATAGTCACTAATAAATCTATTAGGGAATTCAGGTGAAATGTCTTTATCAACAGGGTGGTTAGAATATGAAATTCGCCACCACGAGGAGTAGTGGAGATGAGTAGCATTGGTACCGTGAAAGGGAAATCTAGATAAGTGAATGAGGGAGAAGGGAATAGAAGCTCATATTGATGGTGAGATGAAGAGAGGTGTGGAGCCTAAACACCGCCATGGAGTAGTTGGGTCGAATGGTCTGTTTCTGAGCTGTAAATAATCTGTAAATTCCAAGAAACCCCAGCATCATCTTGCGGAAGATCGGAATGGGCGAGAATTAACAATACTCCTATCTAATGGCAACTTTGCCGAGAAAAGACGGTTAGTGTTCAGGCTGCATCCCAATATAAAACGCTCTTCCTCTTTAGGGGTGAGAATCGCCTGCTGTACAATCCAATATCTTATTCCTTTATGTCTGAATTTATTCCCTGGATTGAAGTGAACTAGAAAAAAACTGAAAAGGACAATTTATTCCGGAATCCTAAAGTAGTCCCCAGGATTTAGTAGCAATTATAAACTGATAGTCCGATTTAAATCAAGGGTTTACTGACAATCCGGTGCTGAACAGAATTAGATAGTGGATTGTTAACATAATTACTACAGACACTTTATGAACAATCCCAGATTCCGGGCTTTGCACCAGCATTGTTTACTCGCCGCATTGCGCGTTATTGGCTTTTCCCACTTCACTTTCCCATTCAGCACATCCTCAATGTTTAGTAGCCCCAAATGCAATGAACTAGAAGCTTGTGTCTTTTTTGTTTCCTCAGTGCTATCGGAACCGCCTTTGAACGCGCTGCAGGTAGCTACCTTTACATACACACTGCTGTTAATGAAGAGCGTGGTTTACTGCGGCATCATCTCCTTCGTCCTTTACAGGGTGGAGTACCGTGACACCAAGAAGCCACTTTAACCGGTACCCATTGACCTCTGTTTTAAGATTTTGATCTATTTGGCTCCCTTTGCCTGTTTCTACCCAGAGATTATACTCAATGTTGTCAGTTTAGGAACAGTTTACAACTGTCAGGAGAGGGGTTTATCTTCGGGTTCGTGTGTGGATAATGATCAGACTGTCTTCAGATAATTAACTCTGTGTTCATCAAATTAATGTGTTGTTTCTGTAGCCTTAGTTGATTTTTAAGTGTTTGTTACTGTCCAATCCAATGCTGCCTTTTTTGAATAATTTGCTACAATTAAATTGTTATAATTCTCTTGTAACTTTACGTTATAAATTCTGCAAATTTGACAATAATAAAACATCTTTCAAACGTATTTGATGTTATTCTGCTTTACTCTCAGCGAGACAGTGATCGCCGAGTTATTTATGAATGTCCTATAAAGACCGCGGCTTAAAAAGCACAACAGAAATGCCAAAGACAAATGGCAAATAGTTTCAGCTCGCTCCCTGTGAGGATTCAACTCAAACCATTACAACCTGACCTTGTAACAATCACAGCAGGAAATCTATCTGATATAGAAACTGGAGTGTAGCCCTTATGTCACTGACACGAGACCTGGACCAAGAATCCAGGGAGTTTAAAACAATTGGTGATAAAATCAGTAAAAATGACCATGAAGCTTTGGGATTGTTGTAAAAACCTATGTAGTTCATGACCGTCTGACAGTGCAGCACTCCCTCAGTACTGACCCTCTGACAGTGTGGCACTCCCTCAATACTGACCCTACGACAGTGTGGCACTCCCTCAATACTGACCCTCTGACAGTGTGGCACTCCCTCAATACTGACCCTCTGACAGTGCAGCACTCCCTCAGTACTGACCCTCCCACAGTGCAGCACTCCCTCAGTACTGACCCTCTGACATTGCAGCACTCTCAGTACTGACCCTCCCACAGTGCGGCACTCCCTCAATACTGACCCTCTGACAGTGCGGCACTCCCTCAGTACTGATCCTCTGACAGTGCGGCACTCCCTCAGTACTGAACCCAGTGTCCGACTCAGTAACTGGTGTTGCTTCTGTAAACTCAGTCTCCTTGTCAACTATCGGGAACATTATGGCAAACTCCAAGCATCACTGTTATCAGAGACATTGAGCATCGGCGAGTGGAAGAATTTATTCCGGCTCCCTCCGTCCCTCCCTCCCTCCTTCCGCCTCTCCCTCCGCGAATCTGTGAGGCAGACACCGCCCGTGAGCCTGAATTTTCCTGGGACCGGGACTGGAGAATTACACACCATCTTTTCGAAAATGTTCCTTTGTCCTGTTGAGCCGGGAGTTTCTTAGCTCCGTTTGCTGATTATTTCAATCCTAACATCAATTTACTGTTTTAATAAAAGACAGTCTTCAAACAAGTGAGTTAATTTTCACAGCCTTCCTTTTAATTGGGATTTAGCTGCAGTAATTTGAAAGCTTGAATGCGCCGGGCAGGTTAATGGTTCTCGGTAGTGTGCTTGTGTGAGGAGGGGTTGGGTGGGTTTAAACTCCCGCCCGCAGTGACGGGATTTCTTGTTCACCCTGAACCCAGGATTTCAACTGTGATCTTTGTCAATGGGCATTTGTCAAAATTCACGGGAGATTTTGCGGCAAATGTTTGTTGAAAGAAAAGGGAATGAGATATTCATAGAGAAAAGCTCAGCAGGGTGAAGAGGATTGTGACTGTTATAATTCGGAACGTGTCTGTCCAGTGTTCTGCCGTTGATTCATTTCCATAATTCACCGACTTTCTGTTATTGTGCATTTAAATGCCAACTGTTATCAACTTCATTTACAAAACAAAACTACACACAGACTTTCCTCAGAATTATTTGGAAACCCTCCATAAAGGTTATGCTTTGAATAAGTCATAATAGGGCTCGAAACGTTAACTCGGTTTCTCTTCCTCCACAGACGCTGTGTGACCTGAGTTTTTCCAGCATTTTCTGTTTTTGCTCCATAAATATTGGGTCATTTATTCGGTTTTTCTACCTTCCATTTTTTTTCTATATTTTTAAAGTTGTTCACTTTCGGGCACTGGGATGATCCAGAATACACTGGGAAGAGACGCTTTTACGAAACCTTTGAAACAGAGTCCGGTTGGGGCCATGTTAGAATTAGATTTCACGGTTTAAAGGATACATTGAGCGTTAAACCGGAACGAAGGATCTGAAATAAAACTCCGTTAAATTGCTCTTGAATTCTAATTTACACTCGATCCTCATACCCCATGTGCACATTAACAACTAGATTCAAGTTAATGTTTTCATTTCGTTCTGAATAGTTTCGGCAGAGTTTGATTTTCGCACGTGCGGCCGCAGACTCGACCTGTTCGAGTTTGATTATATATATATATTTTTTGGCATTCTTTCATGACCTAAGATTCTACATGAAATGTTTGGAGGGAAGATTAAGTTGGTTCTTTAACACAGGGAGCTGGTTCGGTCTCGGTACAGAACAAATCGCCACTAATGTTTCTCTGGTGCTCCTGATGATCTCAGTTGACTCTGAACCCCGTATTGTCCGGGATTTTAACGTCAGTTCGGGTGTAACGCCGGTTTGACGTTGCCCACCAATATTACTCGCCACCGACACCAGCTTTGTTCCCGTTGCCAATGGACAGAAGTGTCTGTGATGCCCAAACTCAGAGCCAACGTGTCAAACCTCACTGACCTTCAAACTACCAAAATCACGCGTTAGTCCAGCAGCGCCTTGGGATAATTCTTTTTTAAAAAAAATAGACTTCCAAAATTGACGAGTGTCCGAATGGGTCCAGGAAGCGCGCATTGGTGTCCAGCATCTGCCGAAGCCCCTCCCGTGCGGCTCAGGGACCGAATTGAAGGAGCGATTATAGCGGAAAGACAAAACTCCAACCCCTTCCCCACAAAACTCCAGCACGAACCAGCCTCGTCCTTCCACATTGTGAGAGTCACAAGTTCCCAAACCCCCGAGAGCGTTGACAGGTGCCCAGATCCTGCACAGGAAACGCATTTTGCTTTTTAATCAGCCGCTGGGCTACTCCGGGAGGTAAATTTATAAACTTAATTTTTGTGACACGTTCGATCACATTAAAGAATGCAAATCCCCCAAAATCTAAAGAAAAACCGGGCTCCTGGAAATTGTGGAGAGAGTGAGGGCGAGTTAGCGGGTTAGCCCTCCCTTATGGTCTATTCAATAACATTTCCCATTTCCCTTTCTCTAAAAATACTTTTGTTTTGATTAATCGAAGTTTAAACAGAATCGATCGGATTTATTAACGCGCTCAAAGTGAAATATTTCCTTTAATCTGTAAAACCATTTCCCCAGGAGGAAAAATCCCTCAAAATGACAGAATAGATGAGTTTTGTGCTGGGATCAGTGTAGTCAGGTCGATGCTGGCCGGCTGAGTCTTTAATAATTGATCGAATGAAAAAGCTTCTTTAATGCCGAGATATCCCGCGACTAAATCCGGCAGTTGACATTTTAACTGTGACAGTTGTCACGGAAAATGTAGTTATTTATTTATTGGGTCACACGCTCATTGCCTGGAACCGCACCGGAGAGAGCACAGGGCTTGATGTTCGAGTGTTACAGTGAGGCTTGTGGGTTGTGTACCCTTTACAAATAGACACAGATTGCAAAAGCTACCTTAAACATTAAAAAAAAATCATCCGTTGGCCCCAGCTGGGGTGTTGTGTTTAATTTTGGACATCAACATTTAGGTAGTAGACAAGACTCTGGAGAGGGTGAAGGAAAGGTTTATTGTTACCGGGGATGAGAGATTTCAATTATGCAGAGACAGCAGAAAGTGAGTCTGTTCCCGTTAGAGCAGCAGGTTAAGGGGAGGTTTAACAGAGAGTTTTGATAAAGTAAATAAGGAGAAACTGTTTTCAGTGATAAAAAGGTCGATAACCAGGGGACACAGATTTAAGGGAATTAGCAAAAGAAGCAGAGAGGGAGAAGAGGAGATTTTTGCTTTTGCACAGAGTTGTTGTGATCGGGAAGGGGTTGGAAGCAGATTCAATGCAAACGCTCAAAAGGGAATTGGATAAGTAGTTGAAAAGGGCGGAAAGGGGCTGGGGCGATGAGGAACAGATGTTTTTATATTGAGAATTGTGGTAGGCAAAAACATGAAGCACATTTGCAGTATTCTATTAAATGCTCTACAGAATGACAAATGGTTTGTTAATGCTTTAGTTCTTTTCAGAACAAGCTTCCAATTTCCTGCCCTCAAACAGATATCAGATTAACAATTTCCTGCAGTTAACAAAACAGGAAATTATATTTACCAGCTATTTAATCAGAATCTTAAATCTAGCCTAGTGATTGAGGCTGTTTCAGTGAGTAAGCCAGTGAAGGCCTAGTCATTTTCCTTCTGTTCAGGTACCTCCAGAATTGTCATATTTTGTACCTTAGTTACTGGTACAGTAATTCAGTCCCCCTTTACTACCTCCTTCACTTCACTCCCTTAAATACACTCTTCACCCAGGTCAAGGTGATGAAAAATTAAAAGACAAATAATTCATATGGCAATATTGGGAAATAGAATCTTGCCTCGACTGATATCAAATATATTTTGGAAACCTTACAAAATGCGAACATGGACAGAGCAACGTCAGAAGCCAGAAATATTAAACAATTATTTTGCTTTGGTGTTTACCAGGGGTTAGAACAGATAGACATGGCAGTGAATGATGAGATAAGTGCATTTAAAATAAAAAAAGGGGATTATATTAAATAAACTAAATAAACTCAAAGTGTATAAACCCCTAGTCCAGATGGATTACAGCCATGTGTTTTAAAAGAATCTAGGGAAGAGATAGTAGATGCACTACTACTGATATTTAATAACTTTTTTGAAAAAACATGTAGTACCAGAGGGCTGGCAGATAGCTCATGTCGTCCTATATTTAAGGGGGACAGAAAATGTCCAGTGAATATAGACCAGCCAGCTTAACATTAGTGGTGGGAAAAATAATGAAATCCCTACTCAAGGAGAGAATAGAAGAACATCTAGAAAAGAGAAATATAATAATGAATAGTTAGCATGTGTTTCAAAGGGGAAAATCTTACTTGGCCAAACTTTTGAATTTTTTGAGAGACCAGACAATGACAATGCAATAGGTGTAATTTATCTTAATTTTCAAAAGGCTTTTCTTAAGGTGACCCATAATAGAGTGATGGGTGAGGTCAGAGTCTTTGGAGACAGGGGACAAGTGGCAGGGTGGGTAGCTAGCTGGCTTCATGACAGAATGCTAAAGGTGGGCGTAAAGGATCATTTTTCAGAGTGGTAGAAGGTGGGAAGTGGTTTTCCACTGGAACCACTGCTATTCACAATTTACATGAACAATTTGGACTTTAGAATCAAAAAACACAATTTCTAAATTTACACCGAACTGGGGGGATAGTCAATATGACTGCAACCAAATTACAGCAGGACATTAATAAACCTGAAGATTAGGTTTTAAAATAATGGAAGGGCTTGATGGAGTGGATACAGAGAGAACGTTTCCTCTTGTGGGGAAGAGCATAACTAGAGGCTGTCGGTATAAGATAGTCACCAGGAAATCCAACAGGGAATTCAGAAAAAATGTCTTTACCCACAGAGGGGTGAGAATGTGGAACTCACTCCCACAGGGAAGTGGTTGAAGCAAACAGTGCAGATGCATTTAAAGGGAAACTAGACAAGCACATGAGGGAGAAGGGAAGAATGGTTATGATGGTAGACTTAGATGAAAAAAAATGGGAGGAGACGTGAGTTGAGCCTTAACACAGACATGGGCTGGTTGGGCTAAAGGGCCTGTTTCTGTGCTGTATATCCAAGGTAAACCTATGCAAATGACCAGACACCCTTCCTCTCCCTTAAACAGGAACACATTCCATTCCCCTACTCCTTAAAACTCTTTATAATCTACCTCTTTGGCCAAAGTTTTGGTTATTTGCCCTAATATCTCTTTATGTGTTTTAGTGTCAAATTTCATTTGAAAGGCATTAGAAGCATTATATAAAAATGAGATTTTGTTGGAGCAGATATTGGTATATTTTGCATGTCTGCATCATCAATCTCTCTGAAGATGAACTAACATTCAGGCACTGCTTGGATCATTAGACTGCTTTATTCTACAGCAAACTAAAACAAGTGGTGCAACAGGTATGATTAGAATATTTAGTTTGTTACAAGTTGTATTTATATACACTTTTTATTCATTTACGGGATATGGGCGTCACTGGCTGGACCAGCATTTATTGTCCATCCCTAATTGCCCTTGAGAAGGTAGTGGTGAGCTGCCTTCTTGAACCACTGCAGTCCATGTGGGGTAGGTACACCCACAGTGATGTTAGGAATGGAATCCCAGGATTTTGACCCAGCGACAGTGAAGGAACGGCGATATATTTCCAAGTCAGGATGGTGAGTAACTTGGAGGGGAACTTCCAGGTGGTGGTGTCCCCATGTGCCTGCTGCCCTTGTTACAGATGGTAGAGGTCATGGGTTTGGAGCAATGCAAAATAAAGAACATGCAACACTAGACCCAGTAGGTTGCCTTACTAAACCTAAACAAAGTGTTTGCAGTCCAGGACAGACTTACTATCCCTACAGTCTGTGAACTTGTAGCATTTTACTGCCTGTTTATTTCTGTTTCCAAAGGGCTGCCTGATTTTTCAGGTGTACAGGATTCTACTTTATTCATGATTATTTAGTCAGGAAGAGATCCAAATATTCCCAACACAATGCGTGAAAAATGTACAACCTTTATCGACACAAGCTATAAAATTGTCTATTGTTTAATAACTGGGGAAGCTTTCCAATTGGCCACTTGCATCTGACTTTAGGTTCATAACACATAGGATTTTCCTGAGAAACATTCCTCTTTAAAGCAGATTTAACTTGGAATACATTGACCATATCAGAGGAAAAGTGGTTCAAAATAATTCTGCTTTCAGATAGTATATCAATTAGAAAACAGTATCACTCTCAGCATACACATCCTTTCATTGGATGCTACAATAAAGGGCATTCAAGATGGTTACATTAAAATGTGCCAAATTACCTTCTTTGTACTGATAATCCTGTAATTTTGTAAAAGGTTCCTATCAAGGAGGCACTTTCAACTCCACCTTCAAATGAAAATAACTCCCAAAGAGATGGAAAAGGAATGGATCATTTTGTGGAACCTGATGATGCTGAACTGTCTTTCTAAATTCACTAAGCAATGAATGGCTCCCTCTGGTGATAGAACATCGACAGTACAAGTAAATACTGCCACAAAATTCCATACAGCAACAGAAACAACTTGAATTTCTACAACACATTTAACATAGTAAAACATCTCAAAACACTTCACATGGGTTTATGAAATAAGAAGTGACACTGTGCCAGATTAGGGAATAGATAGATGACCAAAAACCTCGTTACAGGCAAGAAGGAAGCGTCCAGCCTCAGACATCTCAAAGTGCTTTAGACCAGGCTTGTCAAAATGCTCTGTGTGTGTGTGTGTGTGTGTGTGTGTGTGTGTGTGGTGGGGGGGGGGGGGGGGGGGGGGGGGTGTGGAGGTCACATTTCAACTCTTTTCTCAATTAAGGGCCGGATTATCAAATTTAATTAAGATCAGGTTTCACTCAACATGAAGTATAAATTTCTTTAAAAAGTCAATGTCAAAGCAAGAGAGGATAAAATCAGGGATGTTCAAGAGGCCAGAATTCGAAGAATGTAGACAGTTGGAGGGTTAAGGGACATTACAGAGATAGGACTATGGAGGAGTTTAAAAATAAGGATGAGAATTTTGAAATCAAGGCATTGCTTAATGAGGAGTGAATGTAAGGCTGTGAGCACAGGGGTAATGGAGGAATGGGACTTGGAGTGAGTTAGAATATGGACAGATGATGTTTGGATAACGTCAAGATTAAGGACAGTACAATGCGGAAGGAATGCATTAAAGTAGTCATTCCTGGAGTTAACAAAGGCAAGGGTGAGGGTTTCAGCAGCTGATGAGCTGATGCAGGGATGGAGTTTGGCAATGTTACAGAAGTGGTAATATTCAATCTTAAGTGATGCCGTGGATATGTTGTCGGAAGTTCATTTTGAAATAAAAATATGTTTGTCAAGTTTGGCTCAGCTTCAGACAGCTGCTGAGGAGAGGGATGGAGTTGGTGGAGAGGGAGCAGAGTTTGTGGCAGAGACCAAAGACAATGGAGTTAGTCTTTCTGTTCATTCAGCACTGGATGTTGGATAAGCAGTCTGGCAATTTAGTAACTGTGGAAGGATCGAGAGATGTGCTGGTGTGGTAGAGTTGGGTGTGCTCAGTGTACATGTGGAAACTAACATTTTTTTTAGATTATGTCACTGAGGGACAGCACATAGATGAGAAATAGGATTCCATGCATGGGAAGTTTAGGGAATATATTTCAAATAACACTTGATATGGATCTCAGTATTACTTTTAATACATGACAGAAAGAACATACTTAGTGAGATAGTACAATTCAGAAAAGTATATGATATTTCACAAAGAACTCTTCAGAACGGGGGGTGGTGATTTTTTATGTATATTTATCAGCCATTTCTCAGTTGCAGTCATACAAAACAGATTTCTCGAGGTCAAAGTAATTGTTGCAAACGCAGACTGCTACATTTGAAAAAGCAATGGTGGGTCATTAATGTCCTTTAGGGAAGGAAATCAGTCCTTACCCGGTCTGGCCTACATGTGACTCCAGACCCACAGCAATGTGGTTGCCTCTGAAATGGCTGAGCCAGACACTCAGTTGTATCAAACCGCTACAAAATCTCAAAAAAGGAATGAAACTGGATGAAAATGGGCAGACAGTCGGGTCAGACCCCCTCAAGCACCCACTGCCTGGACCTGTTAATGGCTAACTTGGCCAGGGCCAGAAGCAGGTTCATGAGGAGGTTCTCCTCTTCACCCAGCCCCCTTCCGCACTGGGTGCCCATAGATCAGGAACGTGGGACTGAAGTTCAAACAAAACAGAAGGAAAAGGGAATGCAGCCTACAACAACCAAGATACACATAGGCAGGGGCTCCGGGGGATGCAAAAGGTGCAGGTATCCTGGGAATCCACAAAGTGACACATCCTATGGTCGTGTGGGACTGCTGCATGCAACATCCTCCACCCCAGTCCCCGATGGAAAGAGGGAGGGCACCCCCATTGACGGCCCCCCAATGGGGAGCTCTGCCGCTTGATGGCAACAAGGCAGCCAGAGTGTGTCTGGGGAGGGGGGTGAGGGGGAGCAAATGAAGGGGGAGCAGCAGCAGCCCAGACAGAAAACTCCTTCGCGCCGTGCTAAAGGACACGGTGGAGGGGGGCGGCATTTCCTCGAGGTGACTCAGGTTGCAGGGCACTGGCTCCCTAGGGAGGGTTTGGGGCTCGGGGCCAATGCGGAACTCTGTCTGAACAGGGGAACACTCAGACAGGAAGCCAACGTGCACGAGGGCCACCTTGAGACCCAGAATGAGGTCAGGGCCGAGCAGGACTGTCCTTAGGTCTTGAATGGCATCGGCCGCAAGTCAAACATCCACGGACGCGCCAACTCCAGCAGGAGCATCCAGCCCGCTCCTCCACCAGCCAGCACGTCCCAGAGCCTACTCACTCTGGCAGACACAGCCCTCCCCTCCGCCAGCCTATGAAAAGGACGGAGGGTCGGACTCCAGAGCAGAGACTCTCTGACAACAGCCGCTACACCTGACGCGGGGAGAGCTGCATCACGAGGCGACCATGTTCAAGACAGTGATCAGGTGCTGGTAAAAGGTGGGCAACGCCTGCATGGAGCTGCCGAGGCCCCTCAGGTCTATAAACAGGAGCTGCCTGTCATAATTCAGGCTGTGCACCTGACAGAAGAAACACACCATCAGGGAACAGCATCTCGGAGGGGGTTCAATGTAAAGGTATCGCTGCAAGGTCAGAAGGCGGAAATTCACCACCAGGGAGTGTAGGCACAGCAGCACTTGACCACACTCCCTAAGAGGGATACTCAGAATCTCAGCACAGATCCAGGACGTCAGCAGTGACCCAGTACCTCAGCAATGACCCAGTACCTCAGCACCGACCCAGTACCTCAGCAATGACCCAGTACCTCAGCACCGAACCAGAACCTCAGCACCGACCCAGTACCTCATCACCGACCCAGTACCTCAGCACTGACCCAGTACCTCAGCAATGACCCAGTACCTCAGCACCGACCCAGAACCTCAACACCGACCCAGTAAATCAGCACCGACCCAGTACCTCAGCACCGACCCAGTACCTCAGCAATGACCCAGTACCTCAGCACCGACCCAGTACCTCAGCAATGACCCAGTACCTCAGCAATGACCCAGTACCTCAGCACCGACCCAGTACCTCAGCAATGACCCAGTACCTCAGCACCGACCCAGTACCTCAGCAATGACCCAGTACCTCAGCAATGACCCAGTACCTCAGCAATGACCCAGTACCTCAGCAATGACCCAGTACCTCAGCACCGACCCAGTACCTCAGCAATGACCCAGTACCTCAGCACCGACCCAGTACCTCAGCAATGACCAAGTACCTCAACACCGACACAGTACCTCAGCAATGACCCAGTACATCAGCACCGACCCAGTACCTCAGCAATGACCCAGTACCTCAGCACCGACCCAGTACCTCAGCACCGACCCAGTACCTCAGCAATGACCCAATACCTCAGCAATGACCCAGTACCTCAGCACCGACCCAGTACCTCAGCACCGACCCAGTACCTCAGCACCGACCAAGTACCTCAGCACCGACCCAGTACCTCAGCACCGACCCAGTACGTCAGCAATGACCCAGTACCTCAGCACCGACCAAGTACCTCAGCAATGACCCAGTAACTCAGCATCGACCCAGTACCTCAGCAATGACCCAGTACCACAACACCGACCAAGTACCTCAGCACCGACCCAGTACCTCAGCACCGACCCAGTACCTCAGCAATGACCCAGTACCTCAGCACCGACCCAGTACCTCAGCAATGACCCAGTACCTCAGCAATGACACAGTACCTCAGCAATGACCCAGTATCTCAGCAACGACCCAGTACCTCAGCACCGACCCAGTATCTCAGCACCGACCCAGTACCTCAGCACCGACCCAGAACCTGAGCAATGACCCAGTACCACAGCAATGAGCCAGTACCTCAGCATTGACCCAGTACCTCAGCACCGACCAAGTACCTCAGCACCGACCCAGTACCTCAACACCGACCCAGTACCTCAGCAATGACCCAGTACCTCAGCACCGACCCAGTACCTCAGCAATTACCCAGTACCTCAGCAATGACCCAGTACCTCAGCACCGACCCAGTAACTCAGCACCGACCCCGTACCTCAGCACCGAGCCAGTACCTCAGCACCGACACAGTATCTCAGCGCCGACCCAGTACCTCAGCACCGACCCAGTACCTCAGTACAGAACCAGTACCTCAGCACCGACCCAGTACCTCAGCACCGACCCAGAACCTCAGCACCGACCCAGTACCTCAGCACCGACCCAGTATCTCAGCAATTACCCAGTACCTCAGCAATGACCCAGTACCTCAGCAATGACCCAGTACCTCAGCACCGAGCCAGTACCTCAACAATGACCCAGTACCTCAGCAATGACCCAGTACCTAAGCACCGACCCAGTACCTCAGCACCGACCCAGTACCTCAGCAATGACCCAGTACCTCAGCAATGAACCCGTACCTCAGCACCGACCCAGTACCTCAGCACCGACCCAGTACCTCAGCAATGACCCAGTACCTCAGCACCGACACAGTACCTCAGCACCGAACACAGTACCTCAGCACCGACCCAGTACCTCAGCACCGACCCAGTACCTCAGCAATGACCCAGTACCTCAGCAATGACCCAGAACCTCAGCATCGAACCAGTACCTCAGCAATGACCCAGTACCTCAGCACCGACCCAGTAAGTCAGCACCGACCCAATACCTCAGCAGCGACCCAATACCTCAGCAATGACCCAGTACCTCAGCACCGAACTAGTACCTCAGCATCGACCCAGTACCTCAGCAATGACCCAGTACCTCAGCACTGACTCAGTACCTCAGCACCGATCCAGTACCTCAGCACGGACCCAGTACCTCAGCACCGACCCAGTACCTCAGCAATGACCCAGTACCTCAGCAATGACCCAGTACCTCAGCACCGACCCAGTACCTCAGCACCGACGCAATACCTCAGCACCGACCCAGTACCTCAGCACCGACCCAGTACCTCAGCAATGACCCAGTACCTCAGCACCGAGCCAGTACCTCAGCAATGACCCAGTACCTCAGCAATGACCCAGTACCTCAGCACCGACCCAGTACCTCAGCAATGACCCAGTACCTCAGCACCGACCCAGTACCTCAGCACCGACACAGTACCTCAGTAATGACCCAGTACCTCAGCACCGACCCAGTACCTCAGCACCGACCCAGTACCTCAGCAATGACCCAGTCCCTCAGCAATGACCCAGTACCTCAGCAATGACCCAGTACCTCAGCACTGACCCAGTACCTCAGCAATGACCCAGTACCTCAGCACCGACCCAGTACCTCCGCAAAGACCCAGTACCTCAGCACCGACCGAGAACCTCAGCACCGACCCAGTACCTCAGCACCGACCCAGTACCTCAGCAATGACCCAGTACCTCAGCACCGACCCAGTACCTCAGCACCGACCCAGTACCTCAGCACCGACCCAGTACCTCAGCAAGACCCAGTACCTCAGCAATGACCCAGTACCTCAGCAATGACCCAGTACCTCGGCACCGACCCAGTACCTCAGCAATGACCCATACCTCAGCATCGAACCAGTACCTCAGCAATGACCCAGTACCTCAGCACCGACACAGTACCTCAGCACCGAACACAGTACCTCAGCACTGACCCAGTACCTCAGCACCGACCCAGTACCTCAGCAATGACCCAGTACCTCAGCATCGAACCAGTACCTCAGCAATGACCCAGTACCTCAGCAGCGACCCAGTAAGTCAGCACAGACCCAATACCTCAGCAGCGAACCAATACCTCAGCAATGACCCAGTACCTCAGCACCGACCCAGTACCTCAGCAATGACCCAGTACCTCAGCACCGACCTAGTACCTCAGCACCGACCCAGTACCTCAGCAATGACCCAGTACCTCAGCACTGACTCAGTACCTCAGCACCGACCCAGTACCTCAGCACGGATCCAGTACCTCAGCACCGACCCAGTACCTCAGCAATGACCCAGTACCTCAGCAATGACCCAGTACCTCAGCACCGACCCAGTACCTCAGCACCGACGCAATACCTCAGCACCGACCCAGTACCTCAGCACCGACCCAGTACCTCAGCAATGACCCAGTACCTCAGCACCGAGCCAGTACCTCAGCAATGACCCAGTACCTCAGCAATGACCCAGTACCTCAGCAATGACCCAGTACCTCAGCACCGACCCAGTACCTCAGCAATGACCCAGTACCTCAGCACCGACCCAGTACCTCAGCACCGACACAGTACCTCAGTAATGACCCAGTACCTCAGCACCGACCCAGTACCTCAGCACCGACCCAGTACCTCAGCAATGACCCAGTCCCTCAGCAATGACCCAGTACCTCAGCAATGACCCAGTACCTCAGCACTGACCCAGTACCTCAGCAATGACCCAGTACCTCAGCAATGACCCAGTACCTCAGCACCGACACAGTATCTCAGCAATAACCCAGTACCTCAGCAAAGACCCAGGACCTCAGCACCGACCCAGAACCTCAGCACCGACCCAGTACCTCAGCACCGACCCAGTACCTCAGCAATGACCCAGTACCTCAGCACCGACCCAGTACCTCAGCACCGACCCAGTACCTCAGCAAGACCCAGTACCTCAGCAATGACCCAGTACCTCAGCAATGACCCAGTACCTCAGCACCGACCCAGTACCTCAGCAATGACCCATACCTCAGCAATGACCCAGTACCTCAGCACCGACCCAGTATCTCAGCAATGACCCAGTACCTCAGCAAAGACCCAGTACCTCAGCAGCGACCCAGAACCTCAGCACCGACCCAGTACCTCAGCACCGACCCAGTACCTCAGCAATGACCCAGTACCTCAGCACCGACCCAGTACCTCAGCACGGACCAAGTACCTCAGCAATGACCCAGTACCTCAGCAATGACCCAGTACCTCAGCACCGACCCAGTACCTCAGCAATGACCCAGTACCTCAGCACCGACCCAGTACCTCAGCAATGACCAAGTACCTCAGCAATGACCCAGTACCTCAGCACCGACCCAGTACCTCAGCACCGACCCAGTACCTCAGCAATGACCCAGTACCTCAGCAATGACCCAGTACCTCAGCACCGATCCAGTATCTCAGCAATGACCCAGTACCTGAGCAAAGACCCAGTACCTCAGCAATGACCCAGTACCTCAGCAATGACCCATTACCTCAGCACCGACACAGTACCTCAGCACCGACCCAGTACCTCAGCAATGACCCAGTACTTCAGCACCGACCCAGTACCTCAGCACCGACCACGTACCTCAGCACCGACCCAGTACCTCAGCAATGACCCAGTACCTCAGCAATGACGCAGTACCTCAGCAAGACCCAGTACCTCAGCACAGACCCAGTACCTCAGCACCGACCCAGTACCTCAGCACCGACCCAGAACCTCAGCACCGACCCAGTACCTCAGCACCGACCCAGTATCTCAGCAATTACCCAGTACCTCAGCAATGACCCAGTACCTCAGCACCGACCCAGTACCTCAGCACCGACCCAGTATCTCAGCAATTACCCAGTACCTCAGCAATGACCCAGTACCTAAGCACCGACCCAGTACCTCAGCACCGACCCAGTACCTCAGCAATGACCCAGTACCTCAGCAATGAACCAGTACCTCAGCACCGACCCAGTACCTCAGCACCGACCCAGTACCTCAGCAATGACCCAGTACCTCAGCACCGACCCAGTACCTCAGCAATGACCCAGTACCTCAGCACCGACCCAGTACCTCAGCACCGACCCAGTACCTCAGCAAGACCCAGTACCTCAGCAATGACCCAGTACCTCAGCAATGACCCAGTACCTCAGCACCGACCCAGTACCTCAGCAATGACCCATACCTCAGCAATGACCCAGTACCTCAGCACCGACCCAGTATCTCAGCAATGACCCAGTACCTCAGCAAAGACCCAGTACCTCAGCAGCGACCCAGAACCTCAGCACCGACCCAGTACCTCAGCACCGACCCAGTACCTCAGCAATGACACAGTACCTCAGCACCGACCCAGTACCTCAGCACCGACCAAGTACCTCAGCAATGACCCAGTACCTCAGCAATGACCCAGTACCTCAGCACCGACCCAGTACCTCAGCAATGACCCAGTACCTCAGCACCGACCCAGTACCTCAGCAATGACCAAGTACCTCAGCAATGACCCAGTACCTCAGCACCGACCCAGTACCTCAGCACCGACCCAGTACCTCAGCAATGACCCAGTACCTCAGCAATGACCCAGTACCTCAGAACTGATCCAGTATCTCAGCAATGACCCAGTACCTGAGCAAAGACCCAGTACCTCAGCAATGACCAGGTACCTCAGCAATGACCCATTACCTCAGCACCGACCCAGTACCTCAGCACCGACCCAGTACCTCAGCAATGACCCATTACTTCAGCACCGACCCAGTACCTCAGCACCGACCACGTACCTCAGCACCGACCCAGTACCTCAGCAATGACCCAGTACCTCAGCAATGACCCAGTACCTCAGCAAGACCCAGTACCTCAGCACAGACCCAGTACCTCAGCACCGACCCAGTACCTCAGCACCGACCCAGAACCTCAGCACCGACCCAGTACCTCAGCACCGACCCAGTATCTCAGCAATTACCCAGTACCTCAGCAATGACCCAGTACCTCAGCACCGACCCAGTACCTCAGCACCGACCCAGTATCTCAGCAATTACCCAGTACCTCAGCAATGACCCAGTACCTCAGCAATGACCCAGTACCTCAGCACCGACCCAATACCTCAACAATGACCCAGTACCTCAGCAATGACCCAGTACCTAAGCACCGACCCAGTACCTCAGCACCGACCCAGTACCTCAGCAATGACCCAGTACCTCAGCAATGAACCAGTACCTCAGCACCGACCCAGTACCTCAGCACCGACCCAGTACCTCAGCAATGACCCAGTACCTCAGCACCGACACAGTACCTCAGCACCGAACACAGTACCTCAGCACCGACCCAGTACCTCAGCACCGACCCAGTACCTCAGCAATGACCCAGTACCTAAGCAATGACCCAGTACCTCAGCATCGAACCAGTACCTCAGCAATGACCCAGTACCTCAGCACCGACCCAGTAAGTCAGCACCGACCCAATACCTCAGCAGCGACCCAATACCTCAGCAATGACCCAGTACCTCAGCACCGACCCAGTACCTCAGTAATGACCCATTACCTCAGCACCGAACTAGTACCTCAGCACCGACCCAGTACCTCAGCAATGACCCAGTACCTCAGCACTGACTCAGTACCTCAGCACCGATCCAGTACCTCAGCACGGACCCAGTACCTCAGCACCGACCCAGTACCTCAGCAATGACCCAGTACCTCAGCAATGACCCAGTACCTCAGCACCGACCCAGTACCTCAGCACCGACGCAATACCTCAGCACCGACCCAGTACCTCAGCACCGACCCAGTACCTCAGCAATGACCCAGTACCTCAGCACCGAGCCAGTACCTCAGCAATGACCCAGTACCTCAGCAATGACCCAGTACCTCAGCACCGACCCAGTACCTCAGCACCGACCCAGTACCTCAGCACCGACACAGTACCTCAGTAATGACCCAGTACCTCAGCACCGACCCAGTCCCTCAGCACCGACCCAGTACCTCAGCAATGACCCAGTCCCTCAGCAATGACCCAGTACCTCAGCAATGACCCAGTACCTCAGCACTGACCCAGTACCTCAGCAATGACCCAGTACCTCAGCAATGACCCAGTACCTCAGCACCGACCCAGTATCTCAAAAATAACCCAGTACCTCAGCAAAGACCCAGTACCTCAGCACCGACCGAGAACTTCAGCACCGACCCAGTACCTCAGCACCGACCCAGTACCTCAGCAATGACCCAGTACCTCAGCACCGACCCAGTACCTCAGCACGGACCCAGTACCTCAGCACCGACCCAGTACCTCAGCAATGACCCAGTACCTCAGCAATGACCCAGTACCTCAGCACCGACCCAGTACCTCAGCACCGACGCAATACCTCAGCACCGACCCAGTACCTCAGCACCGACCCAGCACCTCAGCAATGACCCAGTACCTCAGCACCGAGCCAGTACCTCAGCAATGACCCAGTACCTCAGCAATGACCCAGTACCTCAGCACCGACCCAGTACCTCAGCAATGACCCAGTACCTCAGCACCGACCCAGTACCTCAGCACCGACACAGTACCTCAGTAATGACCCAGTACCTCAGCACCGACCCAGTACCTCAGCACCGACCCAGTACCTCAGCAATGACCCAGTCCCTCAGCAATGACCCAGTACCTCAGCAATGACCCAGTACCTCAGCACTGACCCAGTACCTCAGCAATGACCCAGTACCTCAGCACCGACCCAGTACCTCAGCAAAGACCCAGTACCTCAGCACCGACCGAGAACCTCAGCACCGACCCAGTACCTCAGCACCGACCCAGTACCTCAGCAATGACCCAGTACCTCAGCACCGACCCAGTACCTCAGCACCGACCCAGTACCTCAGCACCGACCCAGTACCTCAGCAAGACCCAGTACCTCAGCAATGACCCAGTACCTCAGCAATGACCCAGTACCTCGGCACCGACCCAGTACCTCAGCAATGACCCATACCTCAGCATCGAACCAGTACCTCAGCAATGACCCAGTACCTCAGCACCGACACAGTACCTCAGCACCGAACACAGTACCTCAGCACTGACCCAGTACCTCAGCACCGACCCAGTACCTCAGCAATGACCCAGTACCTCAGCATCGAACCAGTACCTCAGCAATGACCCAGTACCTCAGCACCGACCCAGTAAGTCAGCACCGACCCAATACCTCAGCAGCGAACCAATACCTCAGCAATGACCCAGTACCTCAGCACCGACCCAGTACCTCAGCAATGACCCAGTACCTCAGCACCGACCTAGTACCTCAGCACCGACCCAGTACCTCAGCAATGACCCAGTACCTCAGCACTGACTCAGTACCTCAGCACCGACCCAGTACCTCAGCACGGACCCAGTACCTCAGCACCGACCCAGTACCTCAGCAATGACCCAGTACCTCAGCAATGACCCAGTACCTCAGCACCGACCCAGTACCTCAGCACCGACGCAATACCTCAGCACCGACCCAGTACCTCAGCACCGACCCAGTACCTCAGCAATGACCCAGTACCTCAGCACCGAGCCAGTACCTCAGCAATGACCCAGTACCTCAGCAATGACCCAGTACCTCAGCAATGACCCAGTACCTCAGCACCGACCCAGTACCTCAGCAATGACCCAGTACCTCAGCACCGATCCAGTACCTCAGCACCGACACAGTACCTCAGTAATGACCCAGTACCTCAGCACCGACCCAGTACCTCAGCACCGACCCAGTACCTCAGCAATGACCCAGTCCCTCAGCAATGACCCAGTACCTCAGCAATGACCCAGTACCTCAGCACTGACCCAGTACCTCAGCAATGACCCAGTACCTCAGCAATGACCCAGTACCTCAGCACCGACCCAGTATCTCAGCAATAACCCAGTACCTCAGCAAAGACCCAGGACCTCAGCACCGACCCAGAACCTCAGCACCGACCCAGTACCTCAGCACCGACCCAGTACCTCAGCAATGACCCAGTACCTCAGCACCGACCCAGTACCTCAGCACCGACCCAGTACCTCAGCAAGACCCAGTACCTCAGCAATGACCCAGTACCTCAGCAATGACCCAGTACCTCAGCACCGACCCAGTACCTCAGCAATGACCCATACCTCAGCAATGACCCAGTACCTCAGCACCGACCCAGTATCTCAGTAATGACCCAGTACCTCAGCAAAGACCCAGTACCTCAGCAAGGACCCAGAACCTCAGCACCGACCCAGTACCTCAGCACCGACCCAGTACCTCAGCAATGACCCAGTACCTCAGCACCGACCCAGTACCTCAGCACGGACCAAGTACCTCAGCAATGACCCAGTACCTCAGCAATGACCCAGTACCTCAGCACCGACCCAGTACCTCAGCAATGACCCAGTACCTCAGCACCGACCCAGTACCTCAGCAATGACCAAGTACCTCAGCAATGACCCAGTACCTCAGCACCGACCCAGTACCTCAGCACCGACCCAGTACCTCAGCAATGACCCAGTACCTCAGCAATGACCCAGTATCTCAGCACCGATCCAGTATCTCAGCAATGACCCAGTACCTGAGCAAAGACCCAGTACCTCAGCAATGACCCAGTACCTCAGCAATGACCCAGTACCTCAGCACCGACCCAGTACCTCAGCACCGACCCAGTACCTCAGCAATGACCCAGTACTTCAGCACCGACCCAGTACCTCAGCACCGACCACGTACCTCAGCACCGACCCAGTACCTCAGCAATGACCCAGTACCTCAGCAATGACCCAGTACCTCAGCAAGACCCAGTACCTCAGCACAGACCCAGTACCTCAGCACCGACCCAGTACCTCAGCACCGACCCAGAACCTCAGCACCGACCCAGTACCTCAGCACCGACCCAGTATCTCAGCAATTACCCAGTACCTCAGCAATGACCCAGTACCTCAGCACCGACCCAGTACCTCAGCACCGACCCAGTATCTCAGCAATTACCCAGTACCTCAGCAATGACCCAGTACCTAAGCACCGACCCAGTACCTCAGCACCGACCCAGTACCTCAGCAATGACCCAGTACCTCAGCAATGAACCAGTACCTCAGCACCGACCCAGTACCTCAGCACCGACCCAGTACCTCAGCAATGACCCAGTACCTCAGCACCGACCCAGTACCTCAGCAATGACCCAGTACCTCAGCACCGACCCAGTACCTCAGCACCGACCCAGTACCTCAGCAAGACCCAGTACCTCAGCAATGACCCAGTACCTCAGCAATGACCCAGTACCTCAGCACCGACCCAGTACCTCAGCAATGACCCATACCTCAGCAATGACCCAGTACCTCAGCACCGACCCAGTATCTCAGCAATGACCCAGTACCTCAGCAAAGACCCAGTACCTCAGCAACGACCCAGAACCTCAGCACCGACCCAGTACCTCAGCACCGACCCAGTACCTCAGCAATGACACAGTACCTCAGCACCGACCCAGTACCTCAGCACGGACCAAGTACCTCAGCAATGACCCAGTACCTCAGCAATGACCCAGTACCTCAGCACCGACCCAGTACCTCAGCAATGACCCAGTACCTCAGCACCGACCCAGTACCTCAGCAATGACCAAGTACCTCAGCAATGACCCAGTACCTCAGCACCGACCCAGTACCTCAGCACCGACCCAGTACCTCAGCAATGACCCAGTACCTCAGCAATGACCCAGTACCTCAGCACTGATCCAGTATCTCAGCAATGACCCAGTACCTGAGCAAAGACCCAGTACCTCAGCAATGACCCAGTATCTAAGCAATGACCCATTACCTCAGCACCGACCCAGTACCTCAGCACCGACCCAGTACCTCAGCAATGACCCAGTACTTCAGCACCGACCCAGTACCTCAGCACCGACCACGTACCTCAGCACCGACCCAGTACCTCAGCAATGACCCAGTACCTCAGCAATGACCCAGTACCTCAGCAAGACCCAGTACCTCAGCACAGACCCAGTACCTCAGCACCGACCCAGTACCTCAGCACCGACCCAGAACCTCAGCACCGACCCAGTACCTCAGCACCGACCCAGTATCTCAGCAATTACCCAGTACCTCAGCAATGACCCAGTACCTCAGCACCGACCCAGTACCTCAGCACCGACCCAGTATCTCAGCAATTACCCAGTACCTCAGCAATGACCCAGTACCTCAGCAATGACCCAGTACCTCAGCACCGACCCAGTACCTCAACAATGACCCAGTACCTCAGCAATGACCCAGTACCTAAGCACCGACCCAGTACCTCAGCACCGACCCAGTACCTCAGCAATGACCCAGTACCTCAGCAATGAACCAGTACCTCAGCACCGACCCAGTACCTCAGCACCGACCCAGTACCTCAGCAATGACCCAGTACCTCAGCACCGACACAGTACCTCAGCACCGAACACAGTACCTCAGCACCGACCCAGTACCTCAGCACCGACCCAGTACCTCAGCAATGACCCAGTACCTCAGCAATGACCCAGTACCTCAGCATCGAACCAGTACCTCAGCAATGACCCAGTACCTCAGCACCGACCCAGTAAGTCAGCACCGACCCAATACCTCAGCAGCGACCCAATACCTCAGCAATGACCCAGTACCTCAGCACCGACCCAGTACCTCAGTAATGACCCATTACCTCAGCACCGAACTAGTACCTCAGCACCGACCCTGTACCAAAGCAATGACCCAGTACCTCAGCACTGACTCAGTACCTCAGCACCGATCCAGTACCTCAGCACGGACCCAGTACCTCAGCACCGACCCAGTACCTCAGCAATGACCCAGTACCTCAGCAATGACCCAGTACCTCAGCACCGACCCAGTACCTCAGCACCGACGCAATACCGCAGCACCGACCCAGTACCTCAGCACCGACCCAGTACCTCAGCAATGACCCAGTACCTCAGCACCGAGCCAGTACCTCAGCAATGACCCAGTACCTCAGCAATGACCCAGTACCTCAGCACCGACCCAGTACCTCAGCACCGACCCAGTACCTCAGCACCGACACAGTACCTCAGTAATGACCCAGTACCTCAGCACCGACCCAGTCCCTCAGCACCGACCCAGTACCTCAGCAATGACCCAGTCCCTCAGCAATGACCCAGTACCTCAGCAATGACCCAGTACCTCAGCACTGACCCAGTACCTCAGCAATGACCCAGTACCTCAGCAATGACCCAGTACCTCAGCACCGACCCAGTATCTCAGCAATAACCCAGTACCTCAGCAAAGACCCAGTACCTCAGCACCGACCGAGAACCTCAGCACCGACCCAGTACCTCAGCACCGACCCAGTACCTCAGCAATGACCCAGTACCTCAGCACCGACCCAGTACCTCAGCACCGACCCAGTACCTCAGCACCGACCCAGTACCTCAGCAAGACCCAGTACCTCAGCAATGACCCAGTACCTCAGCAATGACCCAGTACCTCGGCACCGACCCAGTACCTCAGCAATGACCCATACCTCAGCATCGAACCAGTACCTCAGCAATGACCCAGTACCTCAGCACCGACACAGTACCTCAGCACCGAACACAGTACCTCAGCACTGACCCAGTACCTCAGCACCGACCCAGTACCTCAGCAATGACCCAGTACCTCAGCATCGAACCAGTACCTCAGCAATGACCCAGTACCTCAGCACCGACCCAGTAAGTCAGCACCGACCCAATACCTCAGCAGCGAACCAATACCTCAGCAATGACCCAGTACCTCAGCACCGACCCAGTACCTCAGCAATGACCCAGTACCTCAGCACCGACCTAGTACCTCAGCACCGACCCAGTACCTCAGCAATGACCCAGTACCTCAGCACTGACTCAGTACCTCAGCACCGACCCAGTACCTCAGCACGGACCCAGTACCTCAGCACCGACCGAGTACCTCAGCAATGATCCAGTACCTCAGCAATGACCAAGTACCTCAGCACCGACCCAGTACCTCAGCACCGACGCAATACCTCAGCACCGACCCAGTACCTCAGCACCGACCCAGTACCTCAGCAATGACCCAGTACCTCAGCACCGAGCCAGTACCTCAGCAATGACCCAGTACCTCAGCAATGACCCAGTACCTCAGCAATGACCCAGTACCTCAGCACCGACCCAGTACCTCAGCAATGACCGAGTACCTCAGCACCGACCCAGTACCTCAGCACCGACACTGTACCTCATTAATGACCCAGTACCTCAGCACCGACCCAGTACCTCAGCACCGACCCAGTACCTCAGCAATGACCCAGTCCCTCAGCAATGACCCAGTACCTCAGCACTGACCCAGTACCTCAGCAATGACCCAGTACCTCAGCAATGACCCAGTACCTCAGCACCGATCCAGTACCTCAGCACCGACACAGTACCTCAGTAATGACCCAGTACCTCAGCACCGACCCAGTACCTCAGCACCGACCCAGTACCTCAGCAATGACCCAGTCCCTCAGCAATGACCCAGTACCTCAGCAATGACACAGTACCTCAGCACTGACCCAGTACCTCAGCAATGACCCAGTACCTCAGCAATGACCCAGTACCTCAGCACCGACCCAGTATCTCAGCAATAACCCAGTACCTCAGCAAAGACCCAGGACCTCAGCACCGACCCAGAACCTCAGCACCGACCCAGTACCTCAGCACCGACCCAGTACCTCAGCAATGACCCAGTACCTCAGCACCGACCCAGTACCTCAGCACCGACCCAGTACCTCAGCAAGACCCAGTACCTCAGCAATGACCCAGTACCTCAGCAATGACCCAGTACCTCAGCACCGACCCAGTACCTCAGCAATGACCCATACCTCAGCAATGACCCAGTACCTCAGCACCGACCCAGTATCTCAGCAATGACCCAGTACCTCAGCAAAGACCCAGTACCTCAGCAACGACCCAGAACCTCAGCACCGACCCAGTACCTCAGCACCGACCCAGTACCTCAGCAATGACCCAGTACCTCAGCACCGACCCAGTACCTCAGCACGGACCAAGTACCTCAGCAATGACCCAGTACCTCAGCAATGACCCAGTACCTCAGCACCGACCCAGTACCTCAGCAATGACCCAGTACCTCAGCACCGACCCAGTACCTCAGCAATGACCAAGTACCTCAGCAATGACCCAGTACCTCAGCACCGACCCAGTACCTCAGCACCGACCCAGTACCTCAGCAATGACCCAGTACCTCAGCAATGACCCAGTACCTCAGCAACGACCCAGTACCTCAGCAATGACCCAGTACCTCAGCAAAGACCCAGTACCTCAGCAATGACCCAGTACCTCAGCAATGACCCAGTACCTCAGCACCGACCCAGTACCTCAGCACCGACCCAGTACCTCAGCAATGACCCAGTACCTCAGCAAGACCCAGTACCTCAGCACAGACCCAGTACCTCAGCACCGACCCAGTACCTCAGCACCGACCCAGTACCTCAGCACCGACCCAGTACCTCAGCACCGACCCAGTACCTCAGCAATGACCCAGTACCTCAGCAATGACCCAGTACCTCAGCACCGACCCAGTACCTCAGCACCGACCCAGTACCTCAGCAATTACCCAGTACCTCAGCAATGACCCAGTACCTCAGCACCGACCCAGTACCTCAGCACCGACCCAGTACCTCAGCAATGACCCAGTACCTCAGCAATGACCCAGTACCTCAGCACCGACCCAGTACCTCAGCACCGACCCAGTACCTCAGCACTGACCCAGTACCTCAGCACCGACCCAGTACCTCAGCAATGACCCAGTACCTCAGCACCGACCCAGTACCTCAGCACCGACCCAGTACCTCAGCAAGACCCAGTACCTCAGCAATGACCCAGTACCTCAGCAATGACCCAGTACCTCAGCACCGACCCAGTACCTCAGCAATGACCCAGTACCTCAGCAATGACCCAGTACCTCAGCACCGACCCAGTACCTCAGCAATGACCCAGTACCTCAGCAAAGACCCAGTACCTCAGCACCGACCCAGAACCTCAGCACCGACCCAGTACCTCAGCACCGACCCAGTACCTCAGCAATGACCCAGTACCTCAGCACCGACCCAGTACCTCAGCACGGACCCAGTACCTCAGCAATGACCCAGTACCTCAGCAATGACCCAGTACCTCAGCCCCGACCCAGTACCTCAGCAATAACCCAGTACCTCAGCACCGACCCAGTACCTCAGCAATGACCCAGTACCTCAGCAATGACCCAGTACCTCAGCACCGACCCAGTACCTCAGCACCGACCCAGTACCTCAGCAATGACCCAGTACCTCAGCAATGACCCAGTACCTCAGCACCGACCCAGTACCTCAGCAATGACCCAGTACCTCAGCACCGACCCAGTACCTCAGCAATGACCCAGTACCTCAGCAATGACCCAGTACCTCAGCACCGACCCAGTACCTCAGCACCGACCCAGTACCTCAGCAATGACCCAGTACCTCAGCACCGACCCAGTACCTCAGCACCGACCCAGTACCTCAGCACCGACCCAGTACCTCAGCAATGACCCA